>NC_079211.1:48265184-48275753 GCF_029633865.1 Lampris incognitus | reverse complement strand
CCTCTCTCTCTCAATCCCTCCCCCTCATCTCTCTCTCTCTATCTATCCATCCATCCCTCCCCCCCTCCCTCTTTTTCTATCTATCTATCTATCTATCTATCTATCTATCTATCTATCTATCTATCTATCTATCTATCTATCTATCTATCTATCTATCTATCTATCTATCTATCTATCTATCTATCTATCTATCTATCTATCTATCTGTCTATCTGTCTATCTGTCTGTCTGTCTGTCTGTCTGTCTATCTATCTGTCTGTCTTTAGGTTGGTCAGTATGGTCATGACGCTGAGAGAGTGGGCCCATAAGAGTTTGGTTGAAGAGAACGAGCGGCCGGATTCCTTCCTCGAACGTTTCAGAGGCCCCGCGCCCATGGACCTACAAGCCCCGCCCAGCAGGTTTAGCCACACCCACACCGACTCTGACACGGACGCCGATGGCAGACGTGCCAGGCACACGTAAGAAACATACATGCACATGCTCATATAACTTCTTATGAACATTCACCAACAGAGACTGGCACACTTCTCTCTCATTTCTTCTTCCTCCTCTCGCCCTCTATTTCCATCCCTTTTCTCCAAGAAAGAGGAGGTGTAATGTATTGGTCTTATCTCCATCTGATGACACCTACTACCACTGGCTGATGGTGATCGGTGCTGCTGTTCTGTATAACTGGAGCCTCCTTGTCGTCAGGTGAGGAACTTCTGCTGTCGCCATTACTAACGTCCCCACTTCGGCAGAGCTTCTACAGCTACAGGTAATAAACACAATAATTAGCTTAATTGTGATTTATTTACAACTTATCACGCTGTGTTTTGAGTTATCCCCGTGTTACTTCCGACTTGGGCGTCCCTACAGACACAATTGGCCGTGTCTGCGAGTGGGAAGCCGGATGTGGGTATGTGTCCTGGTCGCTGCACTAGCACCTCCTCTGGTCGGTCGGGGGCGCCTGTTTGGGGGGGGGGGGCTGGGGGGAATAGCATGATCCTCCCACGCGCTATGTCCCCCCTGGTGAAACTCCCCACTGTCAGGTGAAAAGAAGCGGCTGGCGACTCCACATGTATTGGTGGAGGCATGTGGTAGTCTGCAGCCCTCCCCGGGTCGACAGAGGGGGGTAATTGGCCAAGTAAAATTGGGGAGAAAAGGGGAGAAAAAAAGAGAGAAAGAAGTCAGTTGTGACACTGAACACATTTCTCCTCCACCACATGTCTCCTCCGATACATGCGGAGTCGCCAGCCGCTTCTTTTCACTTTACAGTGAGGAGTTTCGCCAGGGGGACGTAGCACGTGGGAGGATCACGCTATTGCAGCGACCAGGACACACACCTTCCCACCCGCAGACACGGCCAATGTGTCTGTAGGGACGCCCGACCAAGCCAGAGGTAACGCAGGGATTCGAACCGGCGATCCCCGTGTTGGTTGGCAACGGAATAGACCGCTACGCCACCTGGACACAATTCAATTCATTCTTTGAGTACATCCCCAGTCTTTTTCTTCTTCACCTATGAGGGGTTGGACGCAGCATTGCCAGCCAGAACCCTTGGGTTGGTCCTGTTAGAGGTTCTACAGCGTTATGAACCAGTGCTGTGAAGTGAGCTGCCGTCCTTGTGAAAACTCACTGGTTTTCGGTTGACAGAGCTGCTAAAGGGTACATCCCACACCACCTTTCTGTCATCGGATGTGAGGATTTTTAAACGTCTACGTGGGCGTTTATCTTTGTGTCCACAGGGCCTGTTTTGATGAGCTCCAGACCAAAAGTGTGTTAGTGTGGCTGATATTGGACTATCTTTGCGATGGGGTCTATGTGCTCGATATGGCTGTTCGCCTACGCACAGGTAATTTGATACTACAAGAAAATTCACATCCTGGATAGGGTAGGTTCTCCTCCATTTTAATACTTTCCATTTAAACAAATAAACCAACAATAGATATAATCTGCAAAATTTGACGTTCCAATACTGTGTATGATAATGCTTTTTGTATGTCATGATGTATGCTTGGTCAAGTATCTTGGACCAGGACTTGACTAAAACCAGAAGGACCTGCTTTAGAGCCATTCGGTGTTAAGCTGAACATTAAAGTTCAGGACTACTGTTTCACATGTTGAGGCTTCTTGGACCAGGACTTGACTAAAACCAGAAGGACCTGCTTTAGAGCCATCTGGTGTTAAGCTGAACACTAAAGTTCATGATTACTGTTTCACATGTTGAGGCTTCTTGGACCAGGACTTGACTAAAACCAGAAGGACCTGCTTTAGAGCCATCCGGTGTTAAGCTGAACACTAAAGTTCATGATTACTGTTTCACATGTTGAGGCTTCTTGGACCAGGGCTTGATGGTGAAAGATGTGCGCCGCCTGAGAACAACCTACCTCCGCACCGTCCAGTGCAAACTGGACGTCTGCTCCATCCTCCCCACCGACCTCCTGTACCTCACAGTGGGTATTTCCTACACACCTCTTCTTCGATTCAACCGACTGCTTCGCCTCCCGCGGCTCTTCGAATTTTTTGAACGCACGGAAACCCGCACGGGCTACCCCAACACTTTCCGCATCTGTAAACTGGTGCTGTACATCCTGGTGATCATCCACTGGAACGCCTGTGGTTATTACAGCTTCTCGAAGGTCCTGGGGCTCGGCTCTGACTCCTGGGTATACCCGAACGCCTCTGACCCAGAGTTCGGCTCGCTCACCAGAAGTTATATATACTGTCTGTATTGGTCGACCCTGACCTTGACGACCATCGGAGAAACCCCACCGCCTGTTAGAGACGAGGAGTTTTTGTTCCTGGTGTTTGACTTCCTGGTGAGTTATCTTCATCAGTATTCTCAACTTTGGTGATGTACTCCTACTCTGATTACATTTCTTCAGCTCTACGGACACGGCCTATCACCTGGCTGAGGCAAGGTTCAGTCACTTAAATGACGAACTAAAGCCCGGAGGGAAGATCCGGTGGGTTGTGTGTGTAGCTCCTTTGAACGCAAGTACTAAATTAGCAGGCCTGTCACTCAGGTCCATCCCCCTTTTTAGGCAAAGCTTACCCATCCTATAATCCTCCCTTTACAGGGCTTCTAAAAGCAGTTCACAACACAGATTGTCTGTATTTTTAGTTTCCCCGTGCAGTCCACAGCCTCGGAAGTCCAAAGTGCCTTTCTTCCTGGCTTCTTAAATACATAGGTATGGAGGCTAGGTGTTTCTGGTTGACGAGCTGGGGCCACTCTTGATTCTCCACACGTCCAAACCAAAGCCCCCCCTACCAGAGCCAGTGAAGACTGGTTGTACTGGGCAGCTCCCAGGTGTGACTGTGTGGAACTGTGTAAATGTGCAGTAGGGCGTTGCTGTGAAAGAGCACACATAATCCCCATACTACCTTATTTACCCTGGGTAAATAAAAAAAAATACATTGACCCTCCGTTTGACCAAAAACACTTGGGCAATATCTCTGCTCCTTCTTGGAGGATACATAATTTAACGTCATTGTAAGGGATGGGTAATTTACCCTGTAATTTTTTGTGGCCCCCCCTTTTTTTCCCCCCAATTGTATCCGGCCAATTACCTCACCGTTCTGAGCTGTCCTGGTCGTTGCTCCACCCCCTCTGCCGATCCAGGGAGGGCTGCAGACTACCACATCTCTCCTCCGATACATGTGGAGTCACCAGCTGCTTCTTTTCACCTGACAGTGAGGAGTTTCACCAGGGGGACATAGCACATGGGAGGATCACGCTATTCCCCCCAGTTCCACCCCCCCAAACAGGTGCCCCGACCGACCAAAGGAGGCGCTAGTCTAGCGACCAGGACACATACCCATACTAAATTGCCCCTAGGTGTGAATGTGTGGGCCCTGTGATGGCCTGGTGGCCATTCCAGAGTGTCTCCCCGCCTGCTGTCCAATGAGTGCTGGGATAGGCTCCAGCATCCCGTGACCCCGATTGGGATAAGCGGCTTGGACAATTGATGGATGGATGGGATGCCTGACCAAGCCGAAGGCAACACAGGGATTCGAACTGGCGATCCTCGTGTTGGTAGGCCAGAACTCTTCTTGTTCTGACTGCATGTCTCCAAAACCAACCTTATACTCAGCCCATGACCTGATAGGTAGGCAGACACACAAACAGATTAATTCTTCATAGACAGCCATATAAATATCAAACACACACACACACACACACACACACACACACACACACACACACACACACACACACACACAATGAACACACATAATGAAAGCATTATCCTTACAAGCGCTACTACTGTCTCTGTCATACAGCAGCCTGACATTAAATGAACACCTATGTGCATGAGCCTAGATTTTGGCCTGAAAATAATCTAGGAATGGTTTGATCCACTCCTGTGTTATGTTATGTTATACGTCTGGAGAATGTGGCTTCATATTTGGCACCAGCAACGAGTTAATATTTTTTCATCTAAAGAATATTTATAAGATCCCAGAAGCCGCTGAGCAATTTCCACTTTTGCAGGTTGAGATAGTGATCTTTGCTTCAACAGTGGGAAAAGTGAGTCAAGATATTCAACATAAACCTGAGGAGAGATGTCTTTATTCTTATAGTATTATGACCGAAATGATGTAATGTAATTGTTATCGTTATAGATAACAATAATATTACAAACTTGATGTAATCATTCTCTGTCGGATGATATCATCTGTCATTGTAACAACCAGAATTCTTACATGTTTTATCTAGGTTGGTGTTCTGATTTTTGCTTCCATCGTGGGGAACGTTGGAGCCATGATTTCCAATATGAATGCCACAAGAGCTGCTTTCCAGAGCCGCGTGGATGCGTTGAAACACTACATGCACTTCAGACATGTCAGTAAAGAGCTGGAGCAGCGGGTCATTCGCTGGTTTGACTACCTCTGGAGTAACCAGAAAGCTGTCGATGAACAGGAGGTACTGAAGAGCCTGCCCAATAAGCTGAGAGTGGAGATTGCCATTAATGTTCATCTGGAGACACTGAAGAAGGTAAACACTCCTTCACATGACCCCTTAAACTCAGCTCCAGCCCCTGAACAGATAAGAGTCCCGTACTGTCTTTCTCGAACCCAGGCTTAGAGATTGGCATGCGTGTTCACCTGGAAATACTCAAGAAGGCACAAATCTGTCAGTATTTCTGATGAATAGATCGCCAACTACATGTCTGTGGTACAGTGACGGGAAACTCTGTTATACAACGTAAATCGGGGGTCTTACTGTCCAGAGATTCCCTTCTGATCATGTGATGTAGTCATAGATTGTAAAACCCTTATATAACCTTGACTATTAGAACTTCTAAACCACCAAGGCCTATTTATATGTAGTGTATTCAGGGGGTAGCCAGGAACTGCCACAGTCGGGATTGCGAACCCGGGTCTCCCGCACCATGGGCGACTATGTCTACTAGTCGACTCAAGGGACTGGTTAACGTAGTCGCCCATGGTGCAGCAGACCCGGGTTCTTGTCCTGGCTGCGGCGGTTCTCGGCTGCCCCCCCACCCTGAATTCACTACGTATAGTAGTCGTAGTAGTAGTTACTACTAGTAGTAGTTTGGCAACAGGCATGGGTACAAGTCCATGAACACTGGGAGGGCATCCAGCGCTCTACCTCTGCCCCCGTCCATAGGGTTGGTGGTGGTGTCAGGAAGGGCATCTGACATAAAATTTTGCCAAATCAGTATGCGGATTGACAAGACCATACGCATCGGTCGAGGCCCGGGTTAACAGGCTGCCATTGGTGCTGTGCCCTCACAGGGTACCGATGGAAACTATAGAATCCGCTTTGGCAACCCCTGAGAAACAGGGAACAAGCTGAAAGAAGAAGAAGATGAAGAAGTAGTAGTAGTAGTAGTAGTAGGAGTGGTAGTAGTAGTAGTAGTAGGAGTGGTAGTAGTAGTAGTAGGAGTGGTAGTAGTAGTAGTAGTAGTAGTAGCAGTAGATAAGCAGATTTCGAGCAGACTGACAAAACACTCATAACTCTTAATGTCTAAGGCTTGTTGCCTCACAACTTCTTCACCTTTATTTCCCAATAACCATACGTGTCTCCCTAATCTGTAAAGCCCTTAAACTCACCTCTGTAATGCCCTTAAACTCACTTCTTAACTTGTCTAGTCAACTGACTAGACAACATAGGAACAAGTTGTCAGGGTATTACTTTAACTTCTGAACTATTAAGAGATCACACACAGTTTCACCAATTGTTTTCCATGACTTCTACATAGCTTTGACCAAAACAAACCACAGAAAACACGTGTTTAACACTGTAAATGATGTGAAACCCCGTCTATATTTCAGATACTGTACATGGGACACTCTGCTCTCACCAACCTTTTCAAGCCATAGTTTGTACTTGTGTATTTGAAGCCACCGATTGTTGAAACTACACTTGCCTGGCATAGCATCAACAAGACTGATAGGAGAGCTAGCCAGCAGAGGCACATTTAAACATACTGTTTCATGCACACACACACACACAAGGGAAATTCTAAAGCCCTGCTACAATAATTCTACACACTGGCTTTTGTTTTTGAATATGACGATCGGTTGTCTATTTTTTTCTTTTTTTAAAAATTGGACTTAAACAGAGCTGAAGCTGCAGCCAGAGTCCCTTGACTTTTCCAAAACTTTTTCAGAATTGTAATTTTCCAAAACTTTTTTAGGGCCTAAAAGTTGTGTTTTCAAACTTGCTGACCGTATGAACCCTGACGGACACAGTCTGACCTATGACCCTGGTCAAAGCAGAGGTGGTAAACATGGATCCTTGTCTCCTAACTGTGACGATGACTCGTTGTGTGTTTGTGTATGTAGGTGCGTATATTCCAGGACTGCGAGGCAGGCCTATTGGTGGAGCTGGTGTTGAAGCTTCGACCCCAAGTCTTCAGTCCTGGAGACTACATCTGTAGAAAGGCCAGTATGACTATTCCTCCTACTGCAGTTGTTAGAGCTACAGCGTTATCAATTTGCCTACCTTTGTGCTGCTTCTAATACTACAACGAAAACTACCATGACTACCTAGCATAGGTAGAGATGGCAGGTCTGTAAATAGGCCATTATTGCTACACAAGCACTCATAATCACTTGTAGCTGCTACTTTTAATTCTACTGCTTACTTAATGACAATTGCATTCTTCCATTCTGTAGCTGATGGAAAGTCAGTGTGATTTTATTTTGTTTTAGATTTAAACATTGTATTTCTAAATGACTGTGACAAATGCTCATTTATGCAGATGACATGTCAAATGATTACTCAAAGTTCAATCAGTGCCAAATAAATTGCAAATGATAGCCATAACCAGCTTGTAATGTGGGTCTCCAGTTGTGGTGATTACATCTGTGAAAGGTGAACATTGCTACTGCTACAAAAAAATTACTGTTGCTGCAAATAATGCTATCAACAAATACTATCACTACACACTCTGTCCAGAACACTATATATGAGTTGTCGTCCTCTGTAGTTGTGGTGTCAGTAGACTGGTAAATTGTGATAATATATTATATTATTGTTAGGGTGACACATGTTTCATCATGTTGTTCACCAGGGAGACGTGGGAAAGGAGATGTACATCATTAAAGATGGCCGCTTGGCTGTGGTGGGGGATGACGGGGTCAGCCAGTTAGCAGTTCTGACTGCGGGAAGTTGCTTTGGAGAGATCAGCATCTTGAACATCAAGGGCAGCAAGATGGGGAACCGGCGCACAGCAAATATCCGCAGCCTGGGATACTCAGACCTATTCTGCCTCTCTAAACAAGACCTCATGGAGGCGCTGCAGGAGTTCCCCCATGCCAGAGCTCAGCTGGAGCAAAGGGGACGGGACATTTTGCAGAAGGAGGGCCTCCTAGAAGAAATGAGTGTGTCTGCTGGAGAGGAGGTTGAGGAGAAGGTGGCAAGACTCGAATCTAGTCTGGACCGTATGCAGGTGAAACATCACTACTACTACTGCTACTACTAATATCACTACCACCACCACTACCTTACCACTACTAATACCTCTGCTACTACCAGTATTACAACCACTACAATGCTGTAACTGCATAATGATAAAAAGTAGTGAGGGTGGTAATAATCTTTAAGATTTGATTTACTGTAGTAATAACAATTGTAATGACATCATTATTATTTTTCTTAGCGTAATGATAATGATAATAATAAAGAAAAATATAATGATAATAATAAAGACAAGATAATGATATTAGTAATGATAATGATAAAGATAATAATATAAATAAAGATAAAGATAATGATGATGATAATGATAAAGATAATGACAGCCCATCAATCAAAGGTTCTAGGTTTGGGCTGTCACTTTAGATTCGAATATCAAAATTAAAAATTGAATATGCATACTAACAAATGTGTTGAAAATGAACGAAGAGATTCAATATCTAATTTAAGTAAGTAAGTAAATAAATATGTAAGTCAGTGAATAACGGGAATGCTGAAAATGTGGCCAAAATTACAAAAACTCAAATCACCCAGCTGAGTCAGGAAATAGTCAAGTCAAGTCAAATGTATTTATATAGCACATTTAAAACAACCACAGTTGAACCAAAGTGCTGCACAAGCTTAAAATACAATATAAAATAAGTGACACATATGAATATAAAAATATTTGTAAAGAAGACATAATAAAATAAAGAATATAAAATGTAAACAATAAAACACAAGAGTAAAAGTATATTTCCACAATAAAATCACGCTAAAATAAAATCAAATAGAAAGCTAGTTAGTGTGATTGTCGAGTTTTTTGAAACTGAGGGCAACGACAATGGCAATGTCTTCACTAGCTGTAAGGATTTTACATCAAACTAAGCTAGTCCTTCTGTGTATTGCTAGCATGCATACTGATGAAAACTTAAAAGGTATTTTTAACATTTGTGAGCTATTTTTTATTTTTATTATTATTTATATATATTTATTATATATTATCTATTATATTTATTATTTATATTTATACATGTATTATTATCATTTTTATTTTTTACAAGTTTATTGAAAGTACTACTTATTGTTAATAATAATAATAATAATAATAATAATAAAAAACAATACCAGTAGTGATAGGAGCCCTGGGACTTGTACAAAAAGGGATGGAGAAATACATCCAACGGATCCCGGGTATCATCAAAATACAAGAACTACAGAACATTGCACTACTTGGAACATGTCATATCCTAAGAAAGGCACTATCCATCAAATAGACTTCTACCTCATTCTAGCCCAAGGAATGGGCACGGAAATTATGTTGTATTATGGCATGAAGTTAAAGGAAATTTGTATAATAATAATAATAATAATAATATTGCCTTTAGACCTGTCTGGCCCGTCTGCAGAGCGAGTTCAACTCCTCCCAGCTACGGATAAAACAGCGTCTAACAGTCCTGGAGCACATCGCCACACCCATCATGGGCAGCGGTTTCCTGTCGGATGCTGATGGCAACGAGAGCATCCCTGGAGCCGAGGGAAAGCACAGCGAAATTAACATCCACCTTTGATGGATGTGCTTTGGAGAACCTTCTTTCCCAGATCTACTGTAGTTTTCATTCCTTACATGAAAAATATAGAAGAAAGGAAAAAAAAACCCTCTCATTTGCTTCACATCAATTTACTACGTCACCAGGATTTCCATCTCTTCCCACATTGTTTCTTGGTGTACAGCTTCGCCATGCCGTAGCAAAGCAATGGCAATAGAAGTACAATAGTGTTTCTGCCTGCAATTTGTCTGCATAATGTTAGCTGTTTGTCCGCACCAGTGGCGCCCCCAGAATTTTTTCATAGGGGTGGCCAAATGGGGCCACTGAAAACCTTGGGGTGGCACACCAAAAAGCACTTCCTATATGACATAATTTATGGAGTCGAGGAGTTGATTCCATCGATTCTCATATTTTAAACCAGAGTCGGAGTCGATTCCAAAAACTTGAGAGTCGTGCACCCCTATAGCGAGCTAGAAACAGAAGCTGCTCAGCTGCTGTCAGAGGCAGACTGTGCACGAGGGAGGGAGTGTGACGCGTTGATGGACGATCAAAAGCAGCTGGCTGCCTGGCTATGCATTTGTTATTTTCTTTGACATGAATTATTATGAAAAATATACATTATTGCTTTAAATGAACAGAACAGCACCTAATGTAAAATATCAGACAGAAAGCATATTATGCATAATTAGAAGCATATTTTGCATGTGCGACTCGTGGCTGGGGGGGGCAGCAGGAGGGGGGGCAGGGACAGTATCAGGGTGGCCGTGGCCACCCCTGGCCACCCCTTGGGGGCACCACTGGTCAGTACCCATTTGAATGTTTAATCTTTTCATCTCCTTTATTAAAAAACTACGCAGAACTCAATTTGTCTTGCGTTATAATATAACCACAGCCAAAGCTTGACTGCAGCACACCGTCCAGCTCCGCTCTAGACAGAGTCCCATTGTACAACGCGAGCAAAGTCCAACATGACACAGAGCACAGCTTTCAGGAAGTAAAGGTTAAAAAAAACTACCTCAAGAACACTGAAGATATTCCTGTGTTGGTAAGTTAGAAACGCTCTCTTACTTACCATTACTGTTATTTTATTCCTCCTCTTTTTCCGTT
>NC_079211.1:48197684-48262684 GCF_029633865.1 Lampris incognitus | reverse complement strand
ACTACTACTACTACTTCTTTCAGCTGTTCCCGTTAGGGGGCGCCACAGCAGATCATCCGTTTCCATCTCTTTCTGTCCTCTGCATCTTCCTGCATGTCCTCCCTCACCACATCCATAAACCTCCTCTTTGGCCTTCCTCTTCTCCTCTTCCCTGGCAGCTCCATACTCAGCATCCTTCTCCCAGTATACCCAGCATCTCTCCTCCACATATGTCCAAACCATCTCAATCTTGCCTCTCTTGCTTTGTCTCCAAACTGTCCAACCTGAGCTGTCCCTCTAATATACTCGTTCCTAATCATGTCCTTCTTCATCACTCCCAATGAAAATCTTGGCATTTTCAGATCCCCCACCTTCACCTCCTCTCTTTTCATCAATGCCACTGTCTCCAAACTATATAACATAGCCGGTCTCACTACCATTCATTCATGTCTTCCAATCTTGGCTCTAAATTAGGTTTAGCAGCAAACTTAACTCAGAAAAATCTTTTTGAAAACCACAGCTGAAATAAAGAATAAACCCTACATATGGGTACAGTGTAGACTGTGTCTCTCAGAATACAGAGAGAAGCTGATGGAGTTTAGTTCTCCATTTCAAACCACATCTTTCAATATTTCTAACAATCCCAGAAAGCATGGAGCAAAAAAAAAAAAGCACCTTTCATGGTACACCTGACGCATGTATTTGAAGATTTAGCATTCAACTAAATGTATTCTGTTTGATATTGTGCAGGGAGGACCGGCAGACCGGTGACTCGCAGAAGAGACACCCAGACCAGCCTTAAGAAATCTGAGTTGGCGTTTAAGGTAAAACCAGGGTGGAGTTCGGGGCTGTTGGTGTGCCATTATTTCCTCTTATGGCTTTAGGCATCTGTCTGAGGATGAGAACATGCATCTGATGAGAACATGCATGAACACTGTGCAGAAGGTGGACAGTCAGTAAGGTCGGGGTCATGTCGGGGTCAAGTCGGGGCCCATAGTGTACTTTTTCCTCGGGACCCCCTGGCGTGTTAATGCATCCATGAGTAGAAACACAAAGTATGTTAAGTCAGCAAGACTGATGTGGCTCAAGGTCCAATGCTCTCAACAGGCTCAATTCTTGTGGCGTTCCGGCTGAACGAGGAACCAGACTTTGACACAGCCTGTGTAGGTGAAAAAGACAAGTTATTTATATATTTGGCTGTTATCTTGTGTTTGTGTACAGGGTTGATGATCGGCACGAACCATAAGGAAGAGAAACCTGGCGTGGCCAGGACATCCTGGACGACAGCTGATATGAAAATGTCCTTTCACTTCCCAGTGATGTGCTGTGCTGCAGCACACAACGCTGTGGCGACCAAGTGAAGTGCTCCCCCTTTTAGTGACACATTCTCCTTTGTTGCATCTGAACTGTCAAACTGCTGTGCATTAAAATCCCAAATAAAGCTGTGAGCTAAAATAAATACTCTTACAGGTTTCCTTCAGTCATTAGATAGTATTGTGGCAGGATGAGGAAAAAACACAGGAGACGAAGGCGAGTTTGCTGTTTATTCCTCAGCTCCAAAACCAAAACTAAAGCAGGAACAACCCTGCACCAGCAAGCCCGGGAACGTAAACCACGCCCCCAGCTCACAGTCCTGCTGGGTGAGAGGCATAGCCCCTAGTGTCCGCCACAGTATATCATTTCAATACACATCAGTATAGCACTTTGTGAAAAAGAATCACACAATGACTCCCAATGGTTTCATTTCAATCAGAAGAAAACCTGCTTTTGTCTCTTGAGCAGGTTTTACCTCACGGCTGTTCCAAGTGGAGAGCGTTGGAAGACAACATAAATTATGAGATAAGACTCTCACCATCTTAACTCCTGATCATCTCAGTGGTGGGATGGGTGAGAAACTGGTGCCACCATCTGTTGGTTTCCCATCATGACGCTGATGTGGATTTGGTGTGATCGAAGGGCACAGGTACCCAGAAACCCCTACTCTGGCTCTTATGCACATGTAGCCACCATAAGTATGATTGGACTTTTGCCTATGCAGAGCGATGGTCCCCCTTAACCCACCACAGACTGCAGCTTGTGTCGGACAACCTGGGAACACGGAGGGGTGTAGGCCCAGCAGAGCCAGGAAAGGTGGAACAAAACACACCGACTCAATAATATTTGTCAGACACCATGGCGTGTGAAATTGATATCTTGACTGTACAACTGCATGCCCACAACTTAGCCAGAAATAAGATCTAAAATTGCAAATTTGATTTTCAAACAAACAGTTGCCCCTTATGACCTAATCCCCCTTACCACCTGATAAATTGTGTTTTGTACTGGAGTTTCAGATCTAGAAGGACCGTACAAGTAGACATCATCGAAACCACAATCAGGAATCAGGAACCTCTATTTGTCATCATTTCATCCCCATGCGCTTGCACACATGAAATGAAACGAAACATCCTTTCCCCCAGCCCACAGCAGTGCAACGCAAAGACAAAAACACACATCCAAGCTACAAGAACACATCTATCCAAACTACAAAACCCCCCCCCACCCAAAAAAAACTACAAAACACATATCCAACATGTCCAAAAAAGAAAAATAAATCACTGTCCAAGAGAGCGAACCCCAGGATGACTGTCGGAACTACTGGTCCGCATGGGCTAGCAGTTAGCTTAGCCTGTCCCGCCCCTGCGTCCTGTCAGACCGCCCTCGGCGTTTCCTCCTCAGGCACAGCTCCAGGCAGGGCCGTGGTCCTTGGGCCCACCGGAAGCAGTAGACCAGGCTCCCCCAGCCGATCCAACGCCAGCTCTCCCAGCCAGACACCTTCGACACACCTCCCTGCACTCCACACGATGACGCCAAAAACAGTGAACGCTAGGCGAGGCCGCCGCCAGACCGCCCTCGGTGTTATCGGAACTGCCGGTCTGCATGGGCTAGCAGTTAGCTTAGCCTGCCCCGCTTCCGCGTCCTGTCAGACCGCCCTCAGAGTTTCCTCCTCGGGCACAGCTCCAAGCAGGGCCGTGGTCCTTGGGCCCACCGGAAGCAGCAGACTAGGCTCCCCCAGCCGATCCAACGCCAGCTCTCCCAGCCAGACACCTCCGACACACCTCCCTGCACTCCACACGATGACGCCAAAAACAGTGAACGCTAGGCGAGGCCGCCGCCAGACCGCCCTCGGTGTTATTGGAACTGCCGGTCTGCATGAGCTAGCAGTTAGCTTAGCCTGCCCCGCTTCCGCGTCCTGTCAGACCGCCCTCAGTGTTTCCTCTTCGGGCACAGCTCCAGGCAGGGCCGGGGTCCTTGGGCCCACCGGAAGCAGTAGACCAGGCTCCCCCAGCCGATCCAACACCAGCTCTCCCAGCCAGACACCTCCGACACAACTGCCTGCACTCCACACGATGACGCCAAAAACAGTGAACGCTAGGCGAGGCCGCCGTCAGACCGCCCTCGGTGTTATCGGACCTGTTGGTCTGCATGGGCTAGCAGTTAGCTTAGCCTGCCCCGCATCCGCGTCCTGTCAGACCGCCCTCAGGGTTTCCTCCTCGGGCACAGCTCCAGGCAGGGCCGTGGTCCCTGGGCCCACAGGACGCCACAGACCGAGCTCTCCCAGCTGATCCAGCGCCAGCTCTCCCAGCCATCAAACGAAGACAAAACTTAGATGCAGATGTGGACAAAGACACTGCATGGACGGTACTGGGTGAGGCTACCGCAAAGCTGAGTTTGTGCCACCATCTCCCCACACACACAAACCATCAAACTGACGTCACACATGTAATGGCTGTCTAGCTTAGGAACACGACCAGCCCTCCCTCACTGATGTAGACTTGAGTTTTCCTCCTATGGTCAGCTGGTCAAGTCAGGAACCGGGCCTGTGTGCTGCTCAGTAAATGAAAAATGCAGTAATCTGAATATGTCTTATTACTAACAGAAGAGAAGACACTAACATACTTGTAAAAACTCCTTCTGAGAATTCCACAAAATATACTTTCAGTTTTGGAAGAAAACTTTTTTTTTGAGCTCTTTCATATATTGCGTTGGCTATTTGGTTTAGTTGAATGTTCGGTAACACTTTAGTATGGGGAACATATTCTAAGTAAAAAAACTTAATTACTAGTGAATTAGTAATGATCAAGATGTCACTTTAGTATGGGGGACATATTCTAAGTAAAAAAACTTAATTACTAGTGAATTAGTAATGATCAAGATGTCACTTTAGTAATGGGGGACATATTCTAAGCAAAAAAACTTAATTACTAGTGAATCCACAAAATATACTTTCAGTTTTGGAAGAAAACTTTTTTTTTGAGCTCTTTCATATATTGCGTTGGCTATTTGGTTTAGTTGAATGTTCGGTAACACTTTAGTATGGGGAACATATTCTAAGTAAAAAAACTTAATTACTAGTGAATTAGTAATGATCAAGATGTCACTTTAGTATGGGGGACATATTCTAAGTAAAAAAACTTAATTACTAGTGAATTAGTAATGATCAAGATGTCACTTTAGTAATGGGGGACATATTCTAAGCAAAAAAACTTAATTACTAGTGAATTAGTAATGATCAAGATGTCACTTTAGTATGGGGAACATATTCTAAGTAACAAAAACCTTAATTACTAGTGAATTAGTAATGATCAAGATGTCACTTTAGTATGGGGAACATATTCTGAGTAAAAAACCTTAATTACTAGTGAATTAGTAATGATCAAGATGTCACTTTAGTATGGGGAACATATTCTAAGTAACAAAAACTTAATTACTAGTGAATTAGTGATGATCAAGATGTCACTTTAGTATGGGGAACATATTCTAAGTAATAAAAACTCAATTACTAGTGAATTAGTGATGATCAAGATGTCACTTTAGTATGGGGAACATATTCTAAGTAACAAAAACTTAATTTAGAGTAATTTAACACTATGAACACTTGTAGTTTTGTGTTTTGTTATGTAAGAACAGACCATATTCATTAAGTGTTAGTAAGGGAGAATAACTCTTCTTGTGGTACTACCACCTTATAAAGGCCATACTATGCAAAGCATATCGAGATGGTACTACTAATAAGCAATAATTCTGAGGTTATAGAGGGAAAACTCATAGTTAATGGCTTACTGGTTGTATAATAAGGCCATGCAGAATAAGGCATTAATGAGTATGTAATAATGACCAACTAAGAGCCAATATGTTGCTAATTTGCATGCTAATAGGCACCTAATTAATGGTGACTATGTTCCCCATACTAAAGTGTTACCAAATGTTCTGTTCTGTTCTGTTCCTCTGTTGTGATCAAAAGCAGTGCAGACGTTTTTCCAGTCAGCCCTGTTGACTTTTGCTTTGTGTGTCTGTTGTGAAACAGCTCCATAAATCTTTTGATTTAATGGCTGTAGCAGATCAGCTATTCTCTCTGGCTCCCACCCGCCTCAGCACCACATTTGTGTTTCGCTCCAGAACCCCAGGACCATTTCACACACTTCACACCGCGTACAGGACCTGGAGAGGAGCAGATTCACACGCTGGATTTTTATTTTTGACTTCCGAGGAGTCCACTGCTTCTTCAGAGTAAGCGCACTTTTGTGAATATTGATTACATGGACTTTACCGAGATAAATCCCTCTCTCTCTTTTACTTTCACATGTTTCAGCCTTTATTGCCGGGGCAACCCGAACAGGATGGGAGTCCAGATGTTCGCTCTAATAGGACTGATGGTGGTCACAGCTGGCTCTCCGTCTCCGGCTGTGAGTATATTAAATTATCATTTCTGCTTACTACAAAAAAAACAAAACAAAAAACACACACACACACAGAAGTGCAGTGATGTCCATGCCACTTTACATTTATGTTGGAAATATGGACTTTCATGATGGCAAGTTGTTTTACCCTGTGTGTGTGTGTGTGTGTGTGTGTGTGTGTGTGTGTGTGTGTGTGTGTGTGTGTGTGGGTGTGTGTGTGTGGGTGTGTGTGTGCAGGCTTCAGACAGTTGTCAGGAGGTGACTCGTCTGAGACAGCAAGAGAAGATACTGAAGAGCAGGCTACTGAAACAAGAGCATCTGCTACGCAGGTTACAACAACTGAACCAAACCCAACCAGCTCCAAACCAATCCAAAGCAGACCGAGCCAACGACACACGGTACAGAGGTCAGTGACATTAGCGACGTTAGCCAATCCCATTTAACTGTAGTTCAACGGTTATGTTTTGTTAGACTTTCTCACACCACAGATTCCACATTAGCCTACATGCCTAGCAAAAATACCTTGGCCATTGCATCACTCTGTGAAACTGTTGAACGCAACCTCTGGGCAGAAGGAGGTTGCGGTGGTGGTGGTGGTGGTGGTGGGGGGTGTATTTTGTTGAGTGCAGTTGCTATTACACCTAAACCGTAGCTGGTTTGTATTATTTTCTATTATTTGATTGTCACACAGTTGGTATGTACAATCATATGTACAAAGAAAAAATCCAACACAGCTGCAATCTAACATTGTGTGTGTGTGTGTTTTTTTTTTTTTTACATATGTAGCGTCGGCCACATCTGGCATCTATCAGCAGTCAGTATCAAACATTTCTGGAGTGTTCTCCAAACCAGAAGCTGTCTTTATGGGAGATGTTAAAATGTTAAATAGTCTTTAGGGAGATCATAGGGTGGCCTTATAGGCACGGAGTCCTTGGACGGTGGACTGTTTTAGCATTGCCGGGATTGGATCTATTAAAAGAGAGGATCTGCAACCTGCAGAAGAAGATTACACTGCACTAGTGGTCCGAGCTACATTCCTGCCTGACTTCAACCTTAACTGGATGGATGCCGGGCGCCATCTTCCAAGGATCAGAGGCATTGTGCCATCGCGATCGAAAGGCCCGATTGTTGGTTAGCTGGGAACCAAGGTACGCCAACGTCAAAAGCTGGATCACCGCAGCCGGGCCCCAACCGGTAAGTGCTGTTTCAGAAAGCACGTTCGCGGTTTCCTGGTTTGCCACCCCTGAACTGTGGACCACAGCATCTTATTTTAGGGTGATTGTTTTCCTGACTGCTGACCAAGTAAACAACAGAGTCATTCCGCACAATTCAATACTGCTGCTGAAGTTTTTGTTTTTCCTGTTTCCTGCTTTCGCCTTCTGGATCATCTCAGTAGCCTGACTACGTGTGGCATACTACAGTAAACGTAATTTCCCCGCTGGCACCGACTGTGAATATGTGGCGTAAATGGACAGCTAATGTTACTAGAAGGATAACCTGGGTCAAGCTTCTTACCTACCTTGACGATCCTGTTTCTTCGACCGTCCGACTGGATGAAGTCTGCTTCTGAAGAATGGCAACAGCATCAGCAAAAACTGAGCTACAATCCATTGAGCTTCTTATCGTGGATCTTCTCCAGTGACAAAACGGAGCTCTTTTCGGTTAAGTGGTCTAGAACAGCCGGGCTGTCAGTTCTCCTTGGTCTCGGCAACTACATGGGGGCAGCACTAGCCTCACTCTCGGCTGCTCCTCCTGGGCAATGGCGGTGAAAGGCTGGTGAGAGCTTTCCCTTCCTCTCGACGACCCCAACGGCGAAGATGATTCTCCTCAGCTCTTCAATCGCTTTGCTCCTCTGGCCGAGGTCACCGGCAACTCAGTTCAACTCCATTCGATCTGCCGAGTCCCTCCCCATCTCTAAGAAGCTAAGGACCAAGCATTTTCTCGAACAGCTCCACACCTGATGGTATTAATATGAAGAAGAAAAAAAATCGCTTCTATGCACTGCCTTTGTGCACTGCCTGTTGACACGTCCTATCGGACTTGAACCTCGTTTTTTGTTTTTACACTTGAGTTGTCGCATCCTGACTAGAGCCTTGCTTGTCTTCTATTAACTCTCAGATGTATGTCGCTTTGGATAAAAGCATCTGCTAAATGAAATTTTAAATTGAAAAATGCTGGTCTCCTGACTATTCCAAAAATAAGTAAGATAGTAGGTGGCAGGGCTTTCTCTTACCAAGCCCCTCTTCTTTGGAATCGTCTTCCTATACACATTTGGGAGGCTAGTTCAGCTGACTCATTCAAAAGTAAACTCAAAACACTTGAATTTGCATAAGCCTTCAACTTCACTTAGTCTGTCCGAAGTACTAAACTACGGTTGTCCAGCTTTTATTCAGTTTTATGTGTGCATTGTTACTTAGGTAAGGGTAGGGTTGGTTCTGGGATGTTTGAATTCACTGCTGAGATTTCATCGCTGTCGCTGGCCTAACTCAGTGGAAACATGGGTGAAGACAGGTGTCCACTCAATCAGTCCAACATCTAACCTGTCCTCACACACTCAACCCAATACAATGACAGTGAGTTGACATGCTTCATTTAAAGATGCTGCTCGTGAGGTGGGCCAGTAACCTTATGTCCTCTAATGATAACTCCTCATTTGGTTACTTTATTGTGTTAGGTCAATGGCAATGTCGTCTTAACTGGACAGCTGTAAGAATTTCTGCTGGTATGATTTAAGAGACTTACATCATATCTTGTCTGCGAATGTGTGTGTGAGTGTGTGTGTATTGATGTGTGTATGTATATAAGACTGCTCAGAGGTGTTCAGTTCTGGCTCCAGTTTGAGTGGTTTCTACAACATCCAACCACATGGCAGTCCCTCTCCAATCAAAGTCTACTGTGATATGAATGAAGGAGGGGGTTGGACAGTTATACAGAGAAGGACAGATGGCAAAGAATTATTCAACAGGTGTGTATAAATATGCTTATTCGTATGGGTGTTTGTGTGTTCCTATATTTGTGAGGACCAGTTTGAGGTTTTAACTGTTAGAGTGAGGCATTTTTGCAGAATGAGGACATGTTCCTCGTTTCTTTAATGGTTTATTTTAGGGTTAGGGTTACAATTACGGTTAAGTTAAAGTTAGGGTAAGGGTTAATTTTAGATGTGTAGTTCTGATGGTTACAGTTAGGGTGTGGCCTGGGGAATGAATGTAGTCAATTAGGGTCCTCATAAATAAAGGAAAAACAAATGTGTGTTTGTGTGTGTGTGAGTGAGACTGATATTTCTATGGCTCTATATGAAGAATTAATCTGTGTGTCTGCCTACCTTTCAGGTCATGGGCTGAGTATAAGGTTGGTTTTGGAGACATGCAGTCAGAACTAGGAGAGTTCTGGCTGGGAAATGAAAACCTGCATTACCTTACTGCGCAAGGTCAGTCTACCAGCACTGATATTCACCAGATTTCTAAAATTTCTGCATTTTTGTAAAGAAGCTTGGCATTTTTTCGTTTCTTTTACATTAGCATATGTGAAATTATACATGACGCACGATGCATACTATTGATACATCTTTTTCTTTCAGTTGCAGATGTAGCAACTAGAATAAATCAGAATAAAATAGAAAAATAGGAAATGAATGTTGAAAAATTATGAATACTTATGTAAAATAATGTAAATGTGAAGAGTTTGTCTATTTAACTGCCTTAAATTGATTTGTGTAGCCTCAAGTCACAGACGACATTGTTCTACGAGTTTAGAGCTGAGTTGAGTTGTGGTGTCCCTCAAGGATCAGTTCTTGGCCGCCTTCTCTTTTCTATATACATGCCACCCCTTGGCCAGGTCATTTAAAATCACGATGTGCTCTACCATATTTATGCTGACGACACTCAGTTATACATGCCACTAAAGCTCACAGATCCCAGTGCCCCAGCAAATCTCACAACATGCCTCACTGACATAAATCCTGGATGTCCAAAAATGTTCTTAAATTTGATGATGATGAGTCTGAAGTTATTCTGTTCGGTCCCGAAAATTCCATCAGCTCTTTTGCTACTAATCTTGGTGGTCTGTTAGGTAGTCTTAAGCAGGCTGCTAGGAATCTTGGGGTCATATTTGATGCTAACCTCAGTTTTGATAATCAAATCAAAAATGTTGTTCAAGCTAATCTCCAAAATTAGATCATTTTTATCGATTGCCGATCTGCAAAAAGTTGTACATGCTTTTATCTATTCTCGGCTCGACTACTGTAATGCACTTTATTCTGGTATCAGCAAGGTCTCCCTCCACTGTCTGTAGTTGGTACAAAATGCCGCCGCTCGGCTCATTACCGGGATAAGGAGGCATAATCATATCACTCCTGTGCTTGCCTCCCTACACTGGCTCCGTTATATTTCGAAGTGATTTTAAAATTTTATTGCCCACTTTTAAGGCTTTATATGATATTTCTCCTTCAAACATTTGTGATTTATTGACTTGGTATGTCCCACCTCGACCATTAAAGTCTGCAGATGGTGCCCCGCTGGTTGTTTCCAGGTCTCGGTTTGTTACAAAAGGTGATCGGGCTTTTGTTGTTAGAGCCCCCACACAATGGAACTCTCTTCATGCTGAGCTAAGACAAACTAAGTCTTTAGCTTCTTTTAAATATCGTCTTAAAACTTTTCTTTTTACGACAGCTTTTACAAATGTTTTAGATGTGTTTTTATTTAGACTTTTTATTTTTACTCTTATTTGATCTTACTCTTACTTTTGCCTTGTCTGGTTTTATCTTTTTTTGTGAAGCACTGTGTAACATGTTTTAGAAAAGTGCTATATAAATAAAATGTATTATTATTAATTATTATTATTATAGCTAATTACAGAAGAAACTGCAGGAGAGGTTTGGCTTGACTTTATCAACTGATTCACCATGATTTTCCAAATCTAAATGCACGCAATCACTTGTCTTCCTCAGGTGACTACTGTCTAAGAATTAACCTGGAAGACTTTGAGGGTAACCAGCGCTATGCAGAGTACAACAGCTTTAAAGTGGGCCCTGAAACGGTGGGCATGATGGGTCGCTACTTGTATGTACAGATGGATCAACACACAGATTGTTTTACTGAACTAGCACCTCGCGCTGTACTACTTGCCATAGCACTGTGTGAATAAACATGTATACCAAAATGGGTAAAAACAGAAGTAAGTACCAAAAAAAGTATTTGGGTAGAAATAACTGAACTGATGTTTAAAAGTACTTGAAAGGTAGCGTTACGCTGAAAATCCTATCAGGTATGACGGCTGTACTGGTGGTAGGAGGTGGTTGGTTGTTGTTCAGCTAGTTTCAATTAAGCAAGTGCTGATTACTTTTTCAACAAATGCAACTGAAGCATTCGTACTCACACCAACTAGGGGTAAGTAGAAGCAAATAGTTAAACTACTAGCTGCTTGGTGGTTAACTAGGTAGCTGCAAAGCACCTCATCCATGCCTCTGTCAACCTTTTGTGCATATTTGCATGTGAATGTGCATGTGTATATATATGCAAATAGTTAAACTATTAGCTGCTTGGTGGTTAACTAGGTAGCTGCAAAGCACCTCATCCATGCCTCTGTCAACCTTTTGTGCATATTTGCATGTGAATGTGTATATATATATAAATATGTAACCGGTTATTTTCTTGCCCGGTGCGGGATTCGTTACGGGTGTACTGCACCACAAGGCGACATCACTAACCACTCGGCTAAAGGGTCAGACCCGTTAGCTAGGGGCTAACGTGTCTTATTAGTAGTTTACATATATATATATATATATATATATATATATATATATATATATATATATATATATATATATATATATATATATATATATATAAACCTGACTGGGACTTATTATATATATATATATATATATATATATACTATATATATATATACACATACACACACACACACACACATATATATATATATATATATATATGTATAATATGTCCCAGTCAGGTTTTTGACTGTTTATTGGCAAAGCAAAGTGTAACAGTTTGGGTCCGTGTTTCTTGGTTGAGGTAGCTTGGAAAGTGGGAAGGAGGAAGATGGGAAGATGGGCAAAAACTCACCCACACAAGCGCCGGGATTCCACAAAGTTTGTCGTTTATCACTACACATCACACACAACCTTACCATGCCCGGTTGTACGGCTACTATTTTATCATACAGGACCAAAACAGAGGCCACGTGTAACCTAAGCGTGCGTCCATCCACAGCATGCGTGCCACTCAACTAACGGTAGAGGCTAGTTCCCATCGATGCAGCGAACGGAAATGGAGTAGAGAACGGTCAACTGAGCATGCGCGAAATGCCTCTACCGCGCCTCCACACGCCCCGCGTAGCATCCAGGCGCTAGCGTTCTAGGAAGACCCGCCCCTACTCTGCGTCTGATTAGCCAACTTTAACCCTAACCCCGCCGTAACCCTAACCTTAACCTACCCACACAACGGAGGCGACGCGTACTTGCGCATGCTCAGTTGACCGTTCTCCGCATCGATGGGAACTAGCCTCTACCCTCCACTAACTCAAAACAAGGCGCTGCCTGATGACGTTGCTTCTCTTGTATCTAGGCGAGAATGACTTAAAGGTACAGTTCCCAATTTCGACTGCTACAAAAGGGATGCGCTTGAGCACACCACACTACCCGCCACCCCGTGCTATTAATCTCCCTTTTCTCCCACCCATCTCCTGCTCCTTCTCAATAGCTTTAGTTCTGATGTTTCTGGTAAGTTTCTAACCTATTTCTTTCTCTCGCTCTCCTTCTTCCCCCGGTAGGAGCAGTACAAGCTGACCTTCGGAGTCTATTCAGGTACAGCTGGAGATTCTCTGTCCGGGAGTTTTCAGGCGGACGTGTCTGAATGGGCCAGTCACCAGGGGATGAAGTTCAGCACCTACGATCAGGACAACGATAATCACAGAGGAAACTGTGCCCGGGAGGATAAAGGAGGCTGGTGGTTCAACAGGTGGATACTGTGTGTTTTAGTCAGGGCTTACAGCGGCAGCTGTTCCTCTGTGTTTGTACACATGTTCACATCTAAAATATGGTGCTAGAATATATGCCTGTCCATGTATGCACAACAATGCACGCACAAATATCTAAAGCAACGAGCGATCTCTCCCCCCCTCTCTCTCCCCCACTAGATGTCATTCAGCCCATCTGAATGGCCTGTACTACCCTCGTGGGTATTACAGTGCGCTGACGGATGACGGCGTGGTTTGGTATGCTTGGAAAGGATGGTGGTACTCTCTCAAGACCAGCGTCATGCAGCTGCGACCCACTGACTTCAAAATTGACCCAATATATGATGTGAAATCATTTGGAATCACATCTGGCAGGTTTCCATTAGGAGGACAGACCATCCATTAGCACGTGGTAGATTTTCATGGCTGCCTTGACCAGGCACGTTCTTCTACACATTTTTTTTCCTATCATGCTTACAGTTTATTTTTGATAATGACTCATTTTCTTGAGTACAATTCTTAAGCATATTTTTCTGAGAGCAAAGTTTGAGCTCCTGGTCAATTTTAGCATTTGGGACTCATTTGCACATTGGAAACTAAGTGCTTAGCATGCTGTCTTCTGAAATAGCTGTGGTTTTGTTGCCATCGTTGGTTCTCACCATGACGCGCGGGGAGAACAGATCGTCATCTCTAGCATGCAAGACACACTCCTGCCACATAGCATGAACTTGGCTGTGTGTTGAGAAAGTAAAAAATAAATAAATAAATTACTCTTTCAGCTTTAGTTAGCTGAAACTCTATCAAATTAGCATTTGATAGCACATTTTAGCTCATGTGGCCTCACTGCATTGTCTTACACTACTACTACTTATGACTGCTCCCGTTAGGGGGCGCCATAGCGGATCATGTGCTTCCATCTCTTCCTGTTTTCTGCGTCTTCCTCTGTCACACCAGCCACCAGCCACCTGCCACCTGCATGTCCCCCCTCACCACATCCATAAACCTCCTCTTTGGCCTTCCTCTTCTCCTCTTCCCTGGCAGCTCCATAAGACTGCATTGTCTTACACTATTAACAAAATAGTCCCTCCATTCCACTGTGAATTGTGTAGTTTTCTTTTTGCTCAACGTGACAAGTAGCTGAATATTAAAAAGTAGAAAAAAGGTTAACAAGGTAAAACATGTTGACATCAGTTGCATAGGGTGGAAGGTAATGGATAGCTAGGGTTAACAGACGACATAGCCACTCTCGCTCTTTTACCGCATTTATAACTTGGATTCACGAAATAAACCAGCAAAACAAGTTTCCCTGTCTGTAGAGTTATTTCACATCGATGGCCTGTTTGGTTGGTGTTGCACGACCACGACTCACGTAATCTGGTAATCTGGTGTATTTCATAGCTAACATTTCACACAGCCTGGCCAGTGAGCAGACAGGCAGTGACGAGTTTGCGTATCATTTGATTGTCGATGACGTGTTATTATGTTGACTTATTAGCAGCCTGTGCAATTAAACAAGCCCTCGTATTTCCGAGGACCCCGTGTCGTCCCTATAACAAGGCCGCTTCAAAAAAGAGATTTAATGAGAAAAAGACTGACTGTGGAAATCATCTTGTCCTGCTTTTTCCTCTTTTGTTACTTTTTTGTGACCAGATACTGCTTCACAAATTTTAACATCTAACCTAAAAAAAAAACTGAACCCCCAGCAAGAAGGTCCTGGGTTCGAGCCCCGGGGTAGTCCAACCTTGGTGGGTCATCCTGGGTCGTCCTCTGTGTGGAGTTTGCATGTTCTCCCTGTGTCTGCGTGGGTTTCCTCCGGGGGCTCCGGTTTCCTCCCACAGTCCAAAGACATGTAGGTCAGGGGAGTCGGCAAACCTAAATTGTCCCTAGGAATGAATGTGTGTGTGTGTGTGTGTGTGTGTGTGTGTGGGCCCTGTGATGGCCTGGCGGCCTGTCCAGGGTGTCTCCCCGCCTGCCGCCCAATGACTGCTGGGATAGGCTCCAGCATCCCCGCGACCCTGAGAGCAGGACAAGCGGTTAGGATAATGGATGGAATAGCATATCTGTCACCTGATGTTTCCTGAATAGAGGCCAGTGTATTACGCTTAAAAACACGCAGGCGCGCAGTTCCCATGTGCACCACCAGAGGTCAGTCTAGTGAAGCGGCGCGGTTGAGTTCCACACACCGTCAGCGATACTTAACTCCAAATGCACCGTGTAGTCCCGGCTGCTGAGATAACCAAGGCTGAGGATTGCTGCACACAAGTAGCAATACAAACACATCAGCCAAGGGTCGGATCATCATTAGAAAACAGAGCAGCGTGGACGCAGACGGCAGTCTGGTTAAAGGCCCAATCTGGGATTTATCTGACCATCTAAAACTGAGGTAGATTTACATAATAACCAAAGAGTTTTGAGTTGTAGACGTAAAATGAGCATTTTGTGTCTTTCTCAAACGACCCAAATTGAAAATATAGGTCTGCTTGACCCAAAACTTAAACATGACCGGTCTGCTTATTTGCTTGTTGCTTGGTGTTAGTCCTGGTAGGGGCCCGTCTATCAGTTTCAGAGAGCTAGATGGTTCCAGTCCTGCCTTTTGTGGTTTGCTATCAGGGCTAACCTGTTGTTTAAATTGGAATTAAGGATTGTACACAGTCCAAAGACGTGTAGGACAGGTGAATCGGCCGTACTAAATTGTCCCTAGATGTGAATGTGTGTGTGTGTCAGTGTTGTAGTCAAGACCGCCTCAATCGAGACCAAGACAAGACCAAGACCGGAACAAGTCGAGTCTTTTCCGAGACCGAGAATAGAATAGTTTGTATACCCTTTACAATAGCTATATTATTGTATTATAATGACATTTATACATTTTCTACTCAGAATGAAGCCTTTGTACAAAACACTTACACAGTCAGAAGAGAAAATTATTTCATTGATCCTCATGCATAGTCTTTTAAAAAATACCAGTCAGTATAACATAGGATGGCTGATAACATAACTTTCTGAATAAACCAACTTTAAAAAAGGAACGATTCCCTCTGGTTAAAGGCAAGCAAAGATTTCACATTAATTTGGCCAGTGCAGCAACACATTCAACAATACAGTACAACTAAACATCAGGTTATTTGTTAAAATGTAATGGAATTAGATACAATTCATGCTTTCACTTAAACAATGAAAATACAGTAATCAGAAGAGAAGCGAATACATTTGCAAAAAAATAATATTTAATATTTACGACATGTTTTATGTCTACAGACAGTCTGTTGGTCTACTCAGTATAAACCATTTTATATACCAGCCAACATGGGCATGGGCACCTTAGACTACTTAGACAGTAGTGCATGGTTACACTTAAGAAACATTAGCTATGACAAAATTTTTGTCCCCAATCGTGAATGGTGAGGCCTCATGATAAGGCCCCCTCTGCTGAATACACGCTCAATAGGAGCTGAAGATGCAGGCACAGACAAGACTTTAAGTGCCAGGGAATGCAGGTTGGGGAACTTCTCTTCGTTCCTAGCCCAAAAACTGAGTGTGTCTTCATTATGGAAGTCTTTAATGGTCTCAAAGTACTTCTGTACTTGTGATGCTATGCTTGAGTCTTGGTCACCACTGTGACTTTTTCTATGCCATTGGTACCTTGCCAATAGTCTTGGACACTTGAGTGGAGGTAACTCCTCTTGAGATTGTTGTGCACTATGGGGATCCTTCGGAGGGGATCCTGTTCCTATGGCCCTTGCTTCTGTAATCAAGGTGTCTGAAAAAAATAAACAAAGAAAAAGATCATTAAGTCTTTTATGAACAAAGATTCAAATTATACCATTTTGTCATTTATTATATTTACTACTGTTCCTAAACTACCATTGTATGTACACAGAGCCATCAGGCAGTGAAAGCAGTGTGTGTGTGTGTGTACTGACCTTTGAGTGACCTCTTGAGTTCATCTCTGATCTGAGGGGACATGACATTTTCAGTAAACTGAACATCCATATCCACCCAGCTGAGTCCAAAACGTGGGTCAAGCATGGCAGCTATGAAGTACACATCCTCACCAAACGGTTCATGGTGCTGCTTGCTTTCATCCATTTTTGTTCTAACAAATATGCCAGAAAACCTGTGTAAGGATTCTTTAAGTGCTCTGACTAAAGGCCGGCAGAGACAACTCTTCTCTTCCATCCTCATGAGGTGGGTGTTAATGTCCAAAACTGTGGGGACAACTAGGCTGCTTGTCACCAGTTGCTCACCTTGTGTGAGGTCGGTAGCCTCTGCAAAAGGCTCAAGAATGGTGCAGAGTTCTTTGAGCTGAGCCCACTTGCATGGAGAGAAAACAACATTAGGAAAGTCAGAGCACATGTCTGTGAGAATGCTGTGATCCAATGCTGTGATAGCTTTCAATTGCTTAAAAGTGGAGTTCCAGCGGGTGTCATTTGCTGCTGGGACAGAGCGTCCATAGCCAAAAGTGACTTCAAACTTATCTTTAAATGAAGTGCTGAAATGTAACAAAGACGACAGTTTTGAAGCTTGGGCAATTACACCGGAAAGACACTTAGTTTCCTTTAAGCCATCTCCTACTACCAGTTGCAGAGAATGAGCAAAGCATGACAAACGCTGTCTGGAGGTACTCCTTGTGATATCTGCACTGCCATCCTCATCCTCCAGATCCTCCCATAAATCATCATCATCAAGGTCTCCCACCTCGTCTCTACTATCATGCGTATCATCTGATTGTTGCGGCATTTTAACTTTAAAAGCACATTTCATGTTGGAAGCGTTGTCTGTTATTATGTAGTCAATCTTTTCACTGATTGCAAATTCTTCCGTGATCTCATAAAATGCAGCGGCAATGTTCTCGCCACAATGTCGTCCAGTAAAACGCCTACAGTCCAAGAGATAAGACTTAAGCTCAAATACATCTTTGGTGCTGCTATACACATGTGCAGTTAACCCTAAAAAAGAACGCAAGGTTCGATCAGACCAAATGTCTGCTGTCACTGAGATGTAAGCCTGACACTGCAGGTCATATTTAATATGTGCTTTAACCTTATCTACTAGATGAGGGATATGTTTGTCTGTCATGGTTCTCCTTGACATTGGGGTATATCGATCATCCATAATTTTCAAAGTGTCTGAAGTTGTCGTTTTCCAAAAGTGACAGAGGCAAACAGCATCCAACAATCAAGTCACATATTACTGCATTGTTGATGGCCTGTTGTCTAGTCGAGGTTTGACTGTACACCTGCTGCACCCGAGGCTGTATAAAAGGATGACACACTTGGCTGAGAGGTCTGCTCAAATGAAGTACATTTTCCAGCTTTATATTCACTGAACCTGTTAGGTGGAGATGGAAAAAAGAAAGAAAAGAAAGATTAAATGAATTTTTAAAAATAGCAAATAGTTAGCTAGCTACATACAGAAGTATTAGAATATTTTTATCATCAGTGTCAGTGACTATTTTAATATTTAAAATAGGTGACTATTTTAAACGTTATTATGCAATAAATGCAGGTTATCTACCGTATAACATCGAAGTCTGTGTCTGGTAACGATTTGGCTGGCTAGCTGCAAGCTAAGCTAATTTTAAAGGAAGAACAGGCCAGCTACCTTAGCTCCATAGGAAACCATACATCGATAACGTTAGCTGTATCATACTGTAGCTATTAATACTAGCTCTTATAAGAATTAATGCTGGAAATTGCTTTAATTCACAGCTAGCTACCTAATGTTAGCTAATTTAGAAAACTACAAAATAAATAGCTGGGGTGCATTCCAATTTCACACTGAATTTAAACATTCCAAGTGCGTGAGCTAGCTATATAACTAGCTATGCTAGCTCTAGTCTAGCATAATCACCGTAGTTGACTCGCCCAAAAGAGCGAACGTTACATGACAAAAGACCCAAAATGGAACAGTTGGCTTGCTTAGCTAACAATATAAAAGCTATTGCACGAATGACTAACCTGTCTTTATGGCTTTATGGCTCCATATGCCTATAGAAGCGTGATGTTGTCCCAACGGTCTCCGTGATCGATTTGTGGCAAAACTTGCAGACGGCTTGATGCTTCTTTTTCATATTAGACACAATTTCTTTGTGATTAGTGTACCCGAAGCGAATTATTGACGACAACGCAGACATGATTAATTAACTTAATTATTATTAGCTAGTGTGCGCGTATTCAGCAGCGAGAATCACAACGAACTGAGCCGTGGCTCGCAATAGAAAGGAACAGTAACGTTAACGTACACAGTTGCCAATGGTAACGAGGAAGGAAGGAATGGCATCTTTACAACAGTTAGCTAGTTCCGACCAAGTACTTTGATTTAACAAGAGGCAGTCAATGAGTGCGGATATTCAGTACAACATCACTGGGACTTCACTTTAGTATCACTCCGCTTTCTGCTTTGTGTTGATTACGATCGTAATCTATTTTAGCGAATGAGGAAATGGGACTGGGTTACATTTCACGCTAATGGTTAATACAAATATGTTTACACTGTGCTAAAATACACGTAGCCTGTTAGCGTAAATACACTGGTTAGTCATAGTTTAGTAAAAAGCTATACTGTTCTGAAAAGTAGGCCACGATGCTTCATATGATCTGTTACAGTCAACTTTAAACATATTGTAGCCTATCTAAGAAAAAGGCCAAAGTAGCGACTCTACTTTTGGAGGTCGGTGATTAATTAGCCTCCCATTCCGATATTAAATAGCCATTTAGAAAACAGTAACGTTCGTTGAATGTAAAATGTGTTCTCAAGTTTGGTCAATTACGCATCCAGCTACAATCTGTGTTCAGTGCGTGGATGACTGTGTGTGTCTGCAGTGCAGCCTACCGGCTGATTCTCGCCAACCTATTATTTTTTAAATTGCTTCCACTTAATTTTCACTCGATACAAATTTGAGAAATTCAAGACCAATATCCGAGACCAAGACAAGACCGAGACAAATTATGTCCGAGACCAAGAAGAGACCAAGACCATGGCATCCTGGTCTCGAGACGTCTCGAGAACTACAACACTGGTGTGTGTGTGGGCCCTGTGTTGGCGTGGTGGCCTGTCCAGGGTGTCTCCCCGCCTGCCGCCCAGTGACTGCTGGGATAGGCTCCAGCATCCCCGTGACCCTGAGAGCAGGATAAGCGGTTCGGATAACGGATCAGAATCAGAATCAGAATACTTGATTCCTCCCCGAGGGGGAATTGGATGGATGGATTGTACTTTTAGTGCATGCAGAATTGAACTGCTGGCCGTATCCCTGTCTTGCATTGGGTTTCGTGGCCGCTCCCGGTTCCAGCCAGTTCAGCGCGGAGTCCATCAGTATCCCCAGTCGGTGTTAATTCTCCATGTATGATTCTGTGTATCCTGTTGTTCCGTTTGTTGGGTGTCAGACCGTACTGTCATCTGTCCCCCGTGTGTTCCTGTTACCCTTCATTTTTTCCTACCATTAAACCTTTTGTTTCACCCGGTTTCACGCCTGCCTTTGGTTCCTCCATTCCTGCCCTCCCCCCACCCCCAGCCCCTGTGATATTGTGCGTGCATTCTTCTTCATTGCATTTTTCTCTTAAAAATTGTTCTCTCAAATCCCACATTTCCAAATCTTTTCTTTTCTTCTCAAGATTTTTTTTTGTGTGTGGCATTTTTGCCTTTATCAGATAGAGGATCGTGAGGTGGCAGACAGGAAATGAGGGGAGAGCGAGATGGGTATGACATACAGCAAAGGCCACAGGCTGGAATCCAGCCAGGGACGCCACAGTTATGTGCCATGTGCCGTAACCATTCAGCTACTGGGCGCCAACGTTTCTAAATCTTGAAGTATTTCAGACGCAGCACACTTGACACAGATATTTCTAAATACTTAGTTTTGGATGACTGCAGTACAGGCGACTATACAATTCCACAACAGTGAGGATCGATCAACCACAACTTGCATTTGGACACTGATGCCTCCAACTTTGGTCACTTACCTCGCATTTTCTTCAAGCTATCCAGTTATATATTGAAATGTTGTAAAAGCTTAGTCATATGCAAAGTTGATAGGGGTGCAAATAATTGGTTCAGTATCCCTTTCAAATATATGACCTATCCCCGGATACAGAATCAGTAAAGGAGGTGTTCAGTCCTGTACCTCAGAGGAGAAGTGAAGTCTGTATGGGTTACCTAAGATACATAAACAGGATGTGCCATTACAGCCCATTGTTTGTATGATTAACTCAGTGATCTAGAACATCTCTTAGTTTCTGCCATCTTAACTCGTTAGTAGGCAGTAATGAACATCACATTCAGAACACATAGCCTGGCGGCCTGCCCGGGGTGTCTCCCCGCCTGCCGCCCAATGGCTGCTGGGATAGGCTCCAGCATCCCCGTGACCCTGAGAGCAGGATAAGCGGTTTGGATGATGGATGGATGGATGGATGGATGGATGGATGGATGGATGGATGGATGGATGGATGGATGGATCGATGGATGGATGGATGGATGGATGGATGGATGGTGAGGGACAATGGTCTCATGATGTTACGTCTCTCTTCACGTGCGTTCCTGTTGATGAAGCAGTGGAGGTGGTCCGTATGAAATTACAAAACGACCCCAACCTTAGCAACAGGACCGCCCTTAACACTGACCAAGTGTGTCTGCTCCTGAAGCTGTGTCTTCAGTCCATGTACTTCACATACAGGGGGCAGCACTGTAGGAAGAAGCATGGGTCTGCTATGGGTTCCCCAGTCTCACCTATAGTGGCCATCTTGTATATGGAGGAAATGGAAAAGAGGGCACTCATGCCGTATCCAGGGATACCACCTAGTCATTGGTTCAGATTTGTGGACGATACCTGGGCTAACATTAAATCCCAGGATGTACCACATTTCACCGACCACACTAACTCGGTGAACAACCACATGAAGTTCACCAGGGAGGATGTGATAAATGACAGGTCAGCCTTTGTACACTGTGGAATAGCAGTTGGTGATGGGGGACATTTGATTGTTGATGTTTACCGTAAACCAACACATACTGATCAGTACTTAAGGCCTGACTCTCATCCTCCACTGGAGCACAAACTAGGGGTCATCAGGATGACCCCACCGAGCTGACAACGTCCCATCCAACACAGCAGCCGGGGAAGGGGAGAAACCCCACATTAAACAGGCCCTGGTTAAGTGTGGTTATCCTAACTGGGCGTTTGTCAAAGCCAGGAAGACGCCCGATCAGTGCACCAGCCCATCGAAGAGAGGAGGAGGGCCACACCAGTGGTGAGTCCGTATGTGGCGGGAGAGTCGGAAAACTCGAGACGTGTATTTTCCAAACACCACATCCCAATTACTTTCAAACCCTAAAACACGCTGGGCCAGAAGGTGGTCCACCCCAAGGATCGGGTCCCCCGGCATGACAGCACTTCGTGCCGGCATGCTTTGGTTTCTAAGGAATGAATGAGCCGCAAAACGATAAGAGAAGAGCGAAGTTAGAGACGTTGCAGGCCCCACCTGCCATCTCAGCATCTCCAGCATCTCCCTTAAGCAGCACCAGCAGCATCTGTCTGTGTGATTCATTCTCCCAAGGTAACAGCAGGAGTGTGTGTGTGTGTGTGTGTGTGTGTGTGTGTGTGTGTGTGTGTGTGTGTGTGTGTGTGTGTGTGTGTGTGTGTGTGTGTGTGTGCGGTCAGTGTTGTGTCTTTAGTTTTAGCTGGCAGGATCAGTTAGATGAGACCGAGTAGGGGGGATGTGTGTGAATCCAGACCTGCAGCAAGGCATCCACACACAGAGATGGGGGGTGGTGGTGAGGGGCCTTAAACAATAAAAGCCCCCTGGGCAACAAAATAGAAAAGAAAAAAGGGTAAATTGTGTGTATCTGGACTCTTCTGCCAGAGTAGCATGGTGCAGCTAGCGCTAAGGCTGCCTTGTTATAGGAAGGCTGCGAGGAGAACATCATCTTTGCAGCCACACACACACACACACACACACACACACACACACACACACAAACCTTGTCTAGGTTGTTAGATGTGCCCACATACAAATAGTTTGTTTACGATTGCTTAAAACAGGCTCATTTTGTCAAAACACTACACACAATTCACACAACCACACACACACACACACACACACACACACACACACACACACACACACACACACACACACACACACACACACACACACAAGTAGCAGAAGGCCTCAGATCTTTTGCAAAATGATACACTTTCAGTCAAACTCCACAACAATTTACAAAATTCCAGTGTTGTCGCCGCATGGCACACACATGGTTCATATGACCGGATGCTGTTTCGACCCAGTTACACACTGCTGCTGCGCCCCCACTTTCACATCTCTACTTTTCTAATGATATAGTCTGGGTTTGATTTTTTCCCCAGAGATATTGTGAGAGTGAGGTACATGAGTATATATTGACAACACACAACACACAAGACCAGTATACTGCACACTGATGAACATATTTAGTACTTCTCCCCACGCCATAAAATCAGTCAATACATCCGTGTCCTTCCAAAGGTTGCATTTTGCACTGAAAATCAGAGCATACTCTTTTTTTACCCCGCCCCCCCAATTGTGCTTGGCCAATTACCCCTCTCTTCCAAGCTGCAGACTACCACATGCCTCCTCCCATACATGTGGAGTCGCCAGCCGCTTCTTTTCACCTGACAGTGAGGGGTTTCGCCAGGGGGACTTAGAGCGTGGGAGGATCACACTATTCCCCCCCAGTTCCTCCTCCCCCCTGAACAGGCGCCATGACTGACCAGAGGAGGCGCTAGTGCAGCAACTAGGACACATACCCACATCCGGCTTCCCACCCGCAGACACAGCCAATTGTGTTTGTAGGGACGCCCGACCAAGCCGGACCGCCACGCCACCTGGACGTCCAGGAGAATATATTCTATATAGAACAGAAACACAGCAACACATTTGTAGAGATAACAACGAAAGCATGAGAAAAACCAAACAAAACCCTCAGCATCATCTCGTCGCCTAGCTGGATCTGGCATCTAGCGAGGGAAGAAGCCATCCTTGTACAGACCCTGCATCAACTGGGTCGCAGGCCTCGTCCGTGGCTTGCCTGAGAGGTATCCTGACATAGGACCGGAGATGGTAAACCTTTCACCGCCTTGCTGGAGAAACTCCCCAGTGGGGTTAAGGGAGGGAGAGTATGGCGGGAGGTACTGGGGAGAAAATTGTGGATGCTGATGAAACCAGTGTTGGACCATAGCAGATCGGTTGAACGAGATCATGTTCCAGATGATGATGGATCTCATCTGCTCTGCATCCATTTGGTCTTCTGCTGTGATGACGTTTGTAGCCTGTCGAAACATGTGAGCATGTGGGCCGTGCTGTAAGCAGCCTCGCTGGCACGGCGGTGGAGGACCCCATCCTGCGTGACTGCGGCGCGCCCTGCCTCATCTACGAAGATAAAGTCATGCGGGGTTGCATCGGCATCCATTTGCAAAAGTCTCTGAAAAAGAGACAGCATTGTGTTGTTCAGTATAAGCCAACTAAATTTGAATAAATTTACATGTGAAAAGGTTCTGTGTGCAGTGCACAGTACTGAAATGTACATTACTTCCCTCCAAATATTCATGCCGCAGGTCTTTTACGCTCTCAGAGTTTCTTTCAATGGCACTCGGTAGTTGTAGCCTCTGTATGTGATGTTTTGTGTTGATAGTGATGGACATTACTGAAAGCTGTGTGTTCACTGAGGGTGTTTGTTTGAATTTCTCCGGGGTGTATCGCATTATTGGCCAAAACCATGTTTACCACGGCGCTCTCTTGTTCCTCTGAGAACATGCATGGGATCTTTCCTCCTGGACGTTCTCGACCCTCGACCATTCAAAATACACGTCAAATGCCACAAGACAGCATACAAAGCTGTGTTTCAAACATGGGATGCGGGGTACCAGAAAGTACCGATATAGTGCATCTAGTAGGCCACATTCTACTGATTTTACTGTAGCTAGTAAAGAAAAGTTGTTTTTCACTTGTGCTGTTGTCGAAACGTCCGAATTGCAACAGTGTATCTGCTGGGTTTGGGCTGAACTCTCTGTCCAGCCTCTCTCAATCTTAGCCCATGCTTTACAACATGGTCAACCAATACTGCTCGAATCTCCCCTGATACAGTTGGTCCTCATCTTCTTTGTCCACACCCACCTCCAGGTCTCCTTCTTCCTCTCCCTCTTACTGCAATGTTGTCTTCAATTTTCATTTTTTGGAATTTTCCCCCCTTTTCTCTCCCCCACTTGGCTAATTACCCCGCTCTTCCGAGCCATCTCTCTGCTCCACCCCCTCTGCTGATCCGGGGAGGGCTGCAGACTACCACATACCTCCTCCCATACGTGTGGAGTCGCCAGCCGCTTCTTTTCACCTGACAGTGAGGAGTTTCACCAGGGGGACGTAGCGCGTGGGAGGATCACGCTATTCCCTCCAGTTTCCCATACCCCGACTGACCAGAGGAGGCGCTAGTGCGGTAACCAGGACACAAATCCACATCCGGCTTCTCACCCGCAGACACGTCTGTAAGGACGCCCGACCAAGCCGGGGGCAACACGGGGATTCGCACTGGCTTGGTGGTGCAGAGGAACAGAGCGCCACGTGACCCGGATGTCCGTTGTCGTCCATTGTTGCTGAAGACAGGTACCCTCACTGGGAGCGTAGAGCTTATGCAGATTGGTGAGTTTCCAATTAAGCACCTAAGTGTCTGTACGTCTGTTGACCTTGTTTGTTCAGTTGTTCACAGCTGTGGTATGTTGAAAGGCAGCGCCTTGAAATGGCAAAGAAGTGACGTCATGTTAGATTCCTGGGTCTAATGCAGAGCAGTCTGTTTAGTGTTTTGCCAAACAATGAGTTCAGTGTTTTGCAAGAAGCGTGCGGCTGAGAATGTGCTTACAGTTGTGCAGAACTGGGCTGAGGTTTGGCTCCTTGAGTTCCGGGTTTCACCAACAGCGTGTTGTCTTTAATTTTAGTGGGTAAACAATCGTGTAAACATGGCAGACAGATCGATGAAGAACGGCTAGATGGGGATATGGACGCAAACACACAGTCAGGGATTGACCAAATTACAGAAGAAAACCTAACAGCCACGACAGGACTTAAGTCATATCAAAGAATTTTTTTCCCCTACCTGAGTCTTATTTTTGCAGTTTTTGCCATCGTGCATATCAGTTACGATATTGTAGCGAATTAGGGGGACAACGCAACCACAGGAACTGCCGCGGCCGGGAAGCGAACCCGTGTCGCCCGCACCGCAGGAGACATCGCTAACCGCTCGACTAAAGGGTCAGACTCACCCGCCAGCCAGCGTGTCTACTTATCCATGCACGTTACAATATTAGGTAACACTTTAGTATGGGGAACATAGATGTCACTTTAGTATGGGGAACATATTCTAAGTAACAAAAACTTAATTTAGAGTAATTTCACACTATGAACACTATGAACACTGTAATATTTGCTAGTAATATTTGATTTGCTAATGTCCCTTACGGCTTTCCGTAGCGCCACAACAAAGTCACGTGATGTACGTAACAAAGTCAGTGGGAATCCGGTCGGTGAATAAACACCCAGCACGAGAGAAGTCGTCCTTGCTTTATTAATGTTATACGTTGTGGTGACCCACATCTATATAACTAGAGACATTCACCTAAGAGAGAATGCACTTCCGCTTCCGGTCCAGAGAGTTCAGTGTCGTTGTCGAATATATGACATGTAAAGTTGGAGCTAGTAAACTACCTCGACTACGTCTACTCTCACGTCTCCTGTCTCGTTGTTTTCTAACTCCACATTGGTGACCCCGACGTGATCGAACAACTAATACGAGTATGTCTGACAACGACGACGCCGGTGCTAACAACATGGCTATTGCTAACGCTAGCATTTACACCGCTACTGTGAAGCTACCCGACTTTTGGCAGCATAATCCACGGCCGTGGTTTCAACATGTGGAAGCCCAGTTCCAGCTGAGAGGGATAACGCAGGATGCAACGCAGTACTTCCACGTAGTGGCGGCGTTAGACGCATCGACAACGGCGCGAGCAATGAGACTGTTGGAAGCTCCGCCAGCTGCTGGCAAGTACGATGCTATAAAGACATTCCTCCTGAAACTATTTGAACTGTCGGAGCTGGAGAAGGCAGACCGTTTACTGTCCCCGAATGGCCTCGGCGACGGCAAACCGTCTGATTTAATGGAAAAAATGCTGTCTGTGCTGGGATCGGCTGATCCGGCCTTTCTTTTCACACACATTTTTCTGAGGCAGCTCCCCGCACCTGTACGCACAGCACTGGCCAGTTCTCCTCTCGCCGCCTCCAAGGACTACCGTTCTCTGGCTGCTGAAGCAGACAGGGTTTTCCTGGCCAACCGGCAACAGTTTGTGCATGCCCTGCTACCCCACCAGACCGCCCCACCACCACCTGTGTACGACTATATGGACACCGCGGCTGCGGTGACAGCCCGCCGCCAACCTGACGACGGGCTCTGTTATTACCATGCCAGGTTTGGGGCAAAAGCAAAACGGTGTCGCAAACCCTGCAGTTACAGGGTTCAGGGAAACGCCAAGGCCGGCGCTCGTTAACGGCTATGGGCGCCGGCCGTGACTGCAAGCTGTTGTTCATCAGAGACTCCTTGTCGGGCCGGCGGCTGCTGGTTGACTCTGGCGCTCAACGCAGCATACTACCAGCACAAGCTGTGGACACGATGACCGACAGTCACGGCCCCCAGATGGACGCCGCCAACGGCACGTCCATTCGGACGTACGGTATCAGACATGTGGACGTGTGTTTTGGCGGCCGACGTTTCGGCTGGGACTTTGTGATGGCTGCTGTATCCACCCCGCTCCTAGGTGCGGATTTCCTCTGTGCTTTCAACCTGCTGGTGGATGTTAAAAACTGTCGCGTGATTGATGCCGTCTCTTTTGCGTCATACCCCTGCACGCTTGGGGGCGCTGGAGCGCTGTGCCTCGCTAACACACTCTCCACCGGGGATCCATACCAACGCCTGCTCGCAAATTTCCCCGAGCTGACCACACCCACCTTCTCCTCGGCGGTGGCCAAGCACGGCGTGGAACATCATATCACCACAGTGGGGCCCCCAGTTTACGCCCGGGCCCGACGCCTCGACTCGGCCAAGCTCGCAATAGCCAGGGAGGAGTTTTCGACTATGGAGCGCCTCGGCATTGTCCGCCGTTCTGACAGCCCGTGGGCTTCCCCTCTTCACATGGTTACTAAGGCCAACGGGGGTTGGCGCCCGTGCGGGGACTACCGTCGCCTAAACAATGCCACGACCCCCGACCGGTACCCCATACCGCACATACAAGATTTCTCTACCCACCTGGCGGACGCTGCCATCTATTCCAAAATCGACTTAGTGCGGGGGTATCACCAAGTGCCGGTCCACCCACTGGATGTCCCAAAAACGGCTGTCATCACACCCTTTGGGCTCTTTGAGTTTTTACGTATGCCTTTCGGCCTTAAAGGGGCGGCGCAGACGTTTCAGCGCCTTATGGATTCTGTGCTCCGTGACATGCCATTTTTGTTTGTGTACTTAGACGACATCCTCGTGGCCAGCGCGTCGGCGGAGGAACACATGACGCACCTCAGACAGCTGTTTGACAGGCTCAGCGAACACGGCCTCATCATCAACCCAGCTAAGTGTCAGTTCGGGGAGTCGTCCATCACCTTCCTCGGGCACCACATCACTCCACAGGGGGCCGTTCCCCTCCCTGCCAGGGTTGAGGCTGTCACCATGTTCCCCCGCCCCCGCACTGTACAGTCGCTGCAGGAATTCCTGGGCATGGTGAACTTTTATAACCGTTTCCTGCCCCGTGCCGCCCACATCATGCGTCCCCTGTATGAGGCCCTGCGGGGTAAGAAGTCTAAGGACGAGCTGGACTGGTCTTCGGGGATGGACGAGGCTTTTGTGGCCGCCAAGACCGCGCTGGCCAACGCTGCGCTGCTAGCTCACCCGTCGCCTGCCGCCCCCATAGCCCTTACAACGGATGCCTCCGACTACGCCGTGGGGGCCGTGTGTGAGCAGTGGGTGGGGGGGGGGGGGGCTGGCAGCCGTTGGCGTTCTTCAGTAAACAACTCCGTGAGAGCGAGCGCAAATACAGCACCTTTGATAGGGAACTACTGGGTCTCTTCCTCGCAACCAGACACTTTAGGTTCCTATTGGAGGGCCGACAGTTCACCGCTTTCGTGGACCACAAACCGCTGACGTTCTGTATGGCCAAAACCTCAGAACCGTGGTCTGGGCGTCAGCAGCGTCATCTCGCGGCGGTTTCCGAGTTTACCACGGACATACAACACGTGTCGGGCAAGGATAACTCCGTCGCCGACTGCCTTTCACGGGCGGTTGTTAACGCCGTTCACTTGGGACTCGACTACGCCGCTATGGCAGCGGACCAAGCCAAGGACGCGACCGTTCAAGACTACCGGTCGACCCCTACGGCGCTACGGCTGGAGGACGTGACGTTCGACGCGGCCAACACCACCCTCCTCTGTGACATCTCCACCGGTCAACCGCGCCCCCTGGTGCCTACTTCCTGGCGGCGCCGAGTTTTCGACACCGTCCACGGCCTTTCCCACCCGGGAGTGAAGGCCTCGACCAAATTGGTGAGCGTCAAGTTTGTTTGGCCTGGGCTCCGTAAGGATGTTAGAGCCTGGGCCGGCTCTTGTGTGGCGTGCCAACGCGCCAAGGTGCACCGCCATACCAAGGCCCCTTTGGCGCCGTTTGTGGTTCCAGAGAGGCGGTTTGACCACGTCAATGTTGACCTGGTGGGTCCCCTGCCCCCCTCCCGTGGTTATACGTTCCTCCTCACTATTGTGGACAGGGCCACCAGGTGGCCAGAGGCTATTCCCTTGTCCTCCACGACGGCAGCAGAGGTAGCACGGGCGTTCATCGGCTGCTGGGTGGCCCGTTTCGGCACACCGGGTGACATCACGAGCGACCGGGGCTCCCAGTTTACCTCGGAGCTCTGGACGGCGGTCGCTGAGCACCTGGGGATGAAGATCCACCGCACTACGGCGTACAACCCGCAGAGCAACGGACTTTGTGAGCGGTTCCATCGGGACATGAAAGCCGCTCTGCGGGCAAGCCTCACTGGCTGCGACTGGATGGACCGGCTCCCATGGGTCATGCTCGGCCTGCGTTCGGCCCCGAAGGAAGACCTCCAGACCTCCTCCGCTGAGCTGGTGTATGGCCAGCCCCTGCGAGTTCCGGGGGAGTTTCTTCCGGATGCTACGACTCCCTGGTCGGCCGCCTCTCACCTCAGTGCGTCCCGGAGCGCTGCCGGTGCCTTCGCTCCCGTTCCGATGTCTCAACACTGCCTCCCCCGGTCCTACGTCCCCAAGGATCTGCCATCGGCGAGGTACGTCTTCATTAGGCACGACAGCCATCGGTCCCCGCTGCAGCCCCCATACGACGGGCCCTTCCGCGTCCTGGAGGCGGGGGATAAGAACTTTGTGGTGGACATGGGGGGCAGGCCGGAGCGGGTCGCTATAGACCGTCTCAAGCCTGCTCACTTGGACATTGGGGAGCCAATGCAATTGGCCCTACCCCCGCGGCGGGGACGCCCTCCTAGGTCGGCCCCGGCACCTGCCTCTGTTCCTGCTTCGGCCCCGCCTATGGCCCGGGTTTCGGCCCCATCTGTTTCCCCTCCTGTGAAGCGCAGCCGTTATGGCCGCAGGGTCCACCCCCCGACTCGTCACTTGTTTTCCCCGTGACTTTGCACTATGTCATTGGCTGTTCTGTTGTAGAGTCTATTTTTATGTTCATGAGTTGCGCTTTTGCTGTTTTGCATTGTTTTGTGTAGGTGAATTCTGGGGGGGCCTGTGTGGTGACCCACATCTATATAACTAGAGACATTCACCTAAGAGAGAATGCACTTCCGCTTCCGGTCCAGAGAGTTCAGTGTCGTTGTCGAATATATGACATGTAAAGTTGGAGCTAGTAAACTACCTCGACTACGTCTACTCTCACGTCTCCTGTCTCGTTGTTTTCTAACTCCACAACGTTAACATAGCCAGAGGGCACAGAACATTACATGGTGTCAGAGTAGCGGAGTTTAAATACCCAATATGGATTCGTACGGCGTTCCAGCTCCACGGATGGACTGGGAATCGGCGAACTTACCTGAAGCATGGAGACGATTTCGACAAACAACGGAGCTAATGTTCAAGGGCCCCCTGCGCGGGAAGAACGAAGAGGAGAAATGCAGCTACCTCCTGCTCTGGATAGGGGAAAAAGGGCGCGATGTGCACAACACTTGGACACTCAGCGGAGAACAAGCCAAGAAGCTAGAAACGTACTACGATAAGTACACTGAGTACATCAACCCAAAAGCAAACCCGATTTATGCCAGATATAAATTTCATGAAAAGATGCAGGGAGAGAGTGAATCCTTCGAACAATTTTTAACTGAGCTAAAGCTCCTAGTCAAAGACTGTGGCTACCCAAATGCCGACGAGATGGTCAGGGACCGCATCGTGTTTGCCACTAACTCACCCAGAGTGAGAGAAAAGCTACTTAGCCAGGGAGCTGAGCTAACGCTAGAAAAAGGCATAGATGTAGCCCGCTCACACGAGCTAGCAAAGCAACAGCTAAAGTTTATGGGCCAGGGCAGCACACGTGAAACGGTGCACGCAATAGGCAGAAAGACTTACAAACCGAACGCACCCAAAGCAGCTAACGCTAACTTCAGACAAAGGGAGGGTAACGTTAGCACCGCCGCCAGGGCGTGTAGCTATTGTGGAGGGCTACACGGCGCTAAAGCCACTTGCCCAGCTAAGGGTAAACAATGCATTAAATGCAAGAAGCTCAATCATTTTGCTAAAGTATGCAAGTCTAGCTCCCAGGGACAGACAAAGTACTACCGCGGCACAGTACATGCCGTCGGAGAGAACCCAGAAGAGTACACCACTGACAGAGAGCAGGAAGAACTGTACTTCGACAACATTACAGTGGAGAGCACCGCTGTGGGAGAACAGACAGACCTGTACATAGACTGCATCTCAATAGAGAACAACGGAAAAAGCAACGAGCAGGCTTACGTAGAGGTTGGAATTGGCACACCTCCACAGAAGGTAAAGTTTAAACTAGACACTGGGGCACAGGCCAATACTATTCCCACCAACCTGTTCCAGGCGCTGTTCAAAAATGTGACACTGAAACCAGCAATACACAGACTCACTGAATATGGAGGAGGCGCGCTGAGCGTGAAAGGCACATGCAAACTCAAATGTAAGTACAGAGACAATGCAATGATGCTGGACTTTTACGTCATTGACACAAACGCCCCACCAGTCATGGCAATGAAAACATGCCGTGACCTAAACTTGGTAAAAATAGTGATGGCTGTGAGCGAGGAAAACAATGTCACATCACAGAGCATAATGGATGAGTATGCAGATGTTTTCCAGGGAATAGGAGAGTTCCCAGGCGAGTGCACCTTCCGCGTCACACCAGATGCAACGCTGGTCATCTGCCCGCCACGCAGAATCCCCATCGCCCTACGCAGCAAACTGAGGGACGAGCTTGACAGCATGGAGAAAGGCGGCATAATCTGTAAGGTAACAGAACCCACAGAATGGGTGAACGCACTCGTCATTGTTGAGAAGCCAAAGACAGGCAAACTTAGAGTGTGTTTAGACCCCAGAGCTCTTAACAAAGTGATACAACGACCTCACTACCCCCTCCCCACGCTGGAGGACGCCACCACAAAGCTCGCTGGAGCTGAGTACTTTAGCATGTTAGACGCGTGGTCAGGCTATTGGGCCATCAAACTGAGCACTGAATCCTCAATGTTGACGACATTTAACACAGTGTTTGGCAGGTATCGTTTCCTCAGACTGCCATTCGGAATCGTGTCCGCTCAAGACGAGTTCCAGAGACGCGTGGATGAAACATATGAAGGATTGGACGGTGTGACGGCCATAGTGGACGACATACTAGTGTTCGGCAAGACTAAAGAGGAACATGACCAGCGTCTCAGAGCGATGCTGAAGCGCACAAGGGAGCGAGGGGTGAGGCTCAACCCCGACAAGTGTCGCATATGCGTGTCCGAGGTAAGCTACTTCGGCCACACGCTCTCACACGAAGGCATCAAACCAGACCCACACAAGGTGAAGGTGGTCAAGGACATGCAACCCCCACAGAACAAAGCAGAGCTGGAGACAGTCCTCGGGATGATCAACTACCTCGCCAGATTCGCTCCACACCTCTCACAGATAAACTCACCCCTCAGACAGCTTCTGAAACAGGACAGTGAGTTTGTGTGGGATGCAGTCCATGACAAGGCGTTCCAGGAGATGAAGAATCTCATTACACAGCACCCAGGTCCAGCACTCTCATATTTCGACCCGCAGAAAGAGCTGCGACTCGAAGTGGATGCATCCAAAAGTGGCCTTGGGGCTGTCATGCTCCAAGATGCAAACCAATTGCCTATGCGTCCAAGTCACTCAACAGCACTGAAGAAAACTACGCACAGATAGAGAAGGAGCTCTACGCTGTGGTCTTCGGCTGCAAGAGGTTCCACGAGTACATGTACGGACGAAAAGTGATTGTGGAGTCAGACCACAAGCCTCTGGAGGCAATACTAAAAAAGCCACTGGCAGCAGCACCACCCCGGCTGCAACGGATGATCCTGGCGCTCCAAAAATACGACATCCAAATCATCCACCGCCCCGGTAAGGACATACCGGTGGCCGACACACTGTCACGCAAGTCAATAGAACACCACGACAGTGACCTACAGGAAGGGATGGAGGCCCAAGTGCACACAGTCCTCAGCAACATCCCTGTGAGCGACACAAGACTCACAGAAATCAAGCAGGAAACAGCGCAAGATCCACAGCTCACCGCACTCAGACGAGCCACACTCACTGGCTGGCCAGACACAAAGAAAAAGTGCCCGCCCAGCATCCAGGAATACTGGAACCACAGAGCAGAAATCTCAGAAATGGACGGTATGCTGTTCAAAGGTGAGAGAATCACTGTCCCCCAAAAGCTTCGCAAGGACATGATACAGCGCATCCATGCCAGCCACCTTGGCGTGGAAAAAAGCAAATGCCGCGCAAGAGACTTACTGTTCTGGCCTGGCATGGGGAAACAGATTGAGGATGCGGTAGCAGACTGCAGCATATGCCAAGAACGGCGCAGCGCAAATGCAAAGGAACCAATGATGTCACACGCCATACCCGAGCGGCCGTGGCAAGTGATAGGCACAGACCTATTCACATGGAACTCACAGGACTTCATAGTCACTGTGGACTACTACTCCAGATTCTTCGAGCTAGAGAGACTTTACAGCTGCACCTCATCTGCCGTCATCATGAAGCTGAAAGCAGCAATGGCTCGACACGGAATCCCCGAGACTATCGTCAGCGACAACGGTCCGTGCTACAGCTCTGGTGAGTTCCGCAACTTCTCACAGACATGGGGTTTCTCACACACCACCACAAGCCCCCACTACCCACAGAGCAACGGCCTCTCCGAGAAGACTGTCCAGACGGCCAAACGCATCCTGGACAAAGCCAAAGCTGAGAACAAAGACCCCTACATGAGCTTACTGGAGTATCGCAACACACCGGTGGACAACCTGAAATCACCGGCACAGCTACTGATGAGTCGGAGGCTGCGGTCCATTCTCCCATCAACAGCAAAACACCTGCAGCCACAGATCGCCAGTCAGGAGGATGTTCACGAAAGGAGAGAGGTATGTCAACAGCGCCAGCAGGCATACTACAACCGAACAGCCAAACCTCTGCCCCACCTGCCCGCAGGCACACCAATCCGCTTCCGGCAGGAGGATGGATCCTGGAGACCTGCAACTGTGGAAAGACCAGCGAACACAGACAGGAGCTACCACATCCAAACCAAAGAAGGTCAGATCTACCGACGCAACCGTCAACACCTGCGACAAAGCAGAGTGAACACTCACACTACACACACACACACTTCACAGCAGACTGTTACCAGCGCTAACAACAACACACAAGCCCATCAGCAAGAGCATGCTGAACCTCCAGACACGAACAATCAGCGACAACCAGACACACAGCCTGGTTACACCACGAGGTCAGGTCGCACGATCAAACCAAGACAAATCCTTGACTTATGAATGTTAAAAAAAGAGAGAACTTTACACCAACCTGTACTATACCTGCTATGTTTTGAAAAGAAATATTTACAGCGTTCACTTACCTTGTGTACCTACCTGCTGTTTGCAGTTACCAGTAATGAAATGAAGAAAAAAAAGATGAAATGTTATTACGGCGTCACATTTAGACAGTGAAGGAAATGTTTTACACTACTTTGTTGCAGTCCAGTTATATAAGAGTTCCACTTTCATATTCTTTCTTATTAAGATTGCATTCGCTTATAAACGTGCTCAACGTGGTCTGTATCTCTGCAGAGAAAGCAGCACTTTTCAGAAAAAGGGAGATGTAATATTTGCTAGTAACATTTGATTTGCCAATGTCCCTTACGGCTTTCCGTAGCGCCACAACAAAGTCACGTGATGTACGTAACAAAGTCAGTGGGAATCCGGTCGGTGAATAAACACCCAGCACGAGAGAAGTCGTCCTTGCTTTATTAATGTTATAAGTTAACATAGCCAGAGGGCACAGAACATTACAAACACTTGTAGTTTTGTGTTTTGTTATGTAAGAACAGACCATATTCATTACGTGTTAGTAAGGGAGAATAACTCTTCTTGTGGTACTACCACCTTATAAAGTACGCACCTACTTAATGGTGTATATGTTCCCCATACTAAAGAGTTACCCAATATTATTTTATTCACTGACGTCATTGTGGAGGTTTTGACTACAGGGCCATCGCTTGACACAGCTTGACACGGTGCAAAGGAACACAAGCATCAGACACGTTTCAGCAAGTAACCCAGTAATCTAATCCACACATTTGGAAGTGAAACCGTTAAGTTAAAAGTCATTAAAAATATCCAGTATCATAAACAATGGTCCATTACACTGCTGATCTACTTCCTGGTTAGGCTTGCAGGAATGAGCAGCCTATACTCACCATAGGTAGTAAATAACCACCCATAAACTACATGGCCAGCTGTAGTAAAGTGGGCGATCCACTAGTGGGCAATAGAGGGTCTGTGAAGGCAGATGCTGGGGAAGAGAAGAAGCAAAGTGAAGTTATTCAGGAGTGTTGTGTTATGCACAAATAAAGTACCAAAATCCCCTGACCACCTTAGTCGACCTAGTACACCAGCACAACTGTAAAGTCAGAAGTCATCGATAGATAGATAGATGGATGGATAGATAGATAGATGGATGGATAGATAGATGGATAGATGGGTAGATAGATAGATGGATAGATAGATAGATCGATGGATTGATGGATAGATGGATAGATAGATAGATAGATAGATAGATGGATAGATCGATGGATAGATGGATAGATAGATAGATAGATAGATATATAGATATGTGGGGTACTTGGGATTTAGTAGCCCCCCATCTATTTTTTATTTTATATACTTACCTTCATTGACCACTCACTAATAGTAAAGAGGAGAATTGTCTGCTGTGTTGTTGTGATAGCCGGTTCTCGCCACAGGAGGGCACTGCAGGTTAATTGCTTCTAGCCTGTGTGACGTAGTGCTGGCTCTCGCCGTGCACTCTGGGACATAGAGTCGTCAGATGAGTGTGGCCGTTCGTATAGTGAGCCATGCTCTGAAAACGTGTCCTCTGTAATGTCTATTTGACAGGTAAGCAGACTAGTTAGACATATGGAATTAGGATGGTGATTAAATATGATGTGTAGGTGGGATATGGATGCCTATTAGAAATACCCACGAAGGGACTTTCATATTTATTTTGATAACGTCATATCACTGGCTAACGTTAGCTAGATTGCTAGCGAGTTGCTAACGTTAGCATAGCCATAGCTCCCGCGGTCTGAACCCATTGTTCTGTAGCTTGGCTTTGACATTGTCTGTAGGTGTGATTAGTCTGTCCCTTTACTATGTTTAGTGTCTCCACACTGTGTAAATATGAAGGTAGGCCTATGTGTGTTGCTATTTTGATCCCCCCATGTTCCGTAACGTTATATACTGTTTAGCTTTGCTCGCGGTAGGCTAGACTAATGTGAATTTATGGAAGAATATATTTGGTGCTCTTATTGTGTATAAATTGGAGATGAGTGTGGCCGTTCGTATAGTGAGCCATGCTCTGAAAACGTGTCCTCTGTAATGTCTATTTGACAGATGGAGTAAAACAACAAAAACACCAGCCCTTGTAAGTGTCATTCTTATCAAGTGTGCTACAGATAGATAGATAGATAGATGGATAGATAACGGGAAATCACGTACACAGCCTAACTAGGTTTATTAACTGTTGTTGTTTACGGGACGATGCTGTGTGTAGCGATGGGTCTGTGTTCAAGAGCGCCACAATGAAGCCAGTGAATAAAATGATTTCCAAACAGGATACGAACAATGACAAAACTACAAAAAAAGGACCCTGGTTGGCAGCGAACAGGACACATACCCACATCCGGCTTCCCACATCCGGCCGGATGTCCGCAGATACGGCCGTAGGGACGCCCGACGCGTGATTTTTTTTCGCACCCGTTTTCCGGGAACTCTGCCTCTGATTGGCTAGTACTCGTTGCCTCCGTTGGCTAAGGTTAGGGTTAGGGTGGGGTTAAGGATAGGGTTAGCCAATCAGAGATAGAGTAGGGGCGGGTCTTCCCGGAATCCAGGTGAAAAATAATAACGCTCCCGGGAAAACGGGTACGAAAAAAAAATCACGTACGCTCGACCAAGCCGGAGGTAACACGGGGATTGATTTTTAAAATTTTTTTTTTAATCTTGCGTTACTTTCCTGGATCCGGATTGGTTATAGTTGGGAAAAGCCAGATTATACCTTCAACCCACAGCCTGTTGCCACCCTACACATGTTGGTCGGCCTGTAAGTGTAAGAGGCATCTTGAGGGAGTCTTTTGCCCCAGCGAGCTGCTCAGCACGGCCATAACACAGCCAGGGGCAAGAGTGCGCGTTACAGGAGCACGTGCACGTGCACGTACAAACAGGTTATTTTGCTTACAACGTTCCCATTTCCCCCCAATGATAGTGTCCTCATTTCCCCCCAATGATCGTGTCCTCATTTCCCCCAATGATCGTGTTCTCATTTCCCCCTAATGACAGTGTCCTCATTTCCCCCCAATGATCATGTCCTCATTTCCCCCAATGATAGTGTCCTCATTTCCCCCCAATGACAGTGTCCTCATTTCCCCCAATGACAGTGTCCTCATTTCCCCCCAAAGATAGTGTCCTCATTTCCCCCCAATGACAGTGTCGTCATAAACAATGCTGAACAGTCTCAATAGTGGTCTGATGAGCACCTGGTTGAAGTCAAATACGCCTTTCATGATCTCCCACGTCACAGATCCGGATCTCACCGAGCCCCAGTGGTGCGCAGTACTGTCTCCTCTCATCCTTTAATGAGCCAGAGGCTTTCTTTCTCGAACAATGGTCTATAAAGCCTCAATTCCTTCCTTTCCATTCCTTCCAGAAGCTTTTCTGAAGAAAAGAAGCACTACTCCAAAAAGATGTGTGATACGATAGTCATATATATCATCAGGGGTCCACATCCGTTTGTCTACCCCCTACACACACGCGCACACACACGCGCGCACGCGCAGACACCAAACAATAACGCAGTGACGTGTGCACATACAAACACACTTCTACACGTCTCTCGATGCTCGTATTGATAAGCTAACGAGTTCATTCCCTCAGAACACAAATGTTGTGTGTCTCTTTCTCTGTAACACAAACACAGACACAAGCCAAGCACAGAGGGAGCTCATACGGGAGCCACTCTGAACAAACCAATAATGTAGCACCTTAATAACCCCCCCCGTGTGTGATACCAACTTACTGAGCACAATGGGTGTGTGTGTGTGTGTGTGTACTTCTACACTCTGTGCTCTCCAATCCACCTAGCAATAACCCAACAGTCTGTAACAACACCGAAGCTTCCACCAGTGGGGATGGAGGTACAGGCAGTAAAGTGAAGTTGGAGGCAAAGAGAGAGAGAGAGGGAGGGAGAGAGAAATGCACAAGGGGGGGGGGGTAGAGAGAAGACACGCAAGAGAGGGCGACAGGCCAGACGTGGCAGGGTCACATGACGGGAGGGGGGAGACGAAGAGAATGAGATGACAGAGAAGATGAAGAGGGCCGAAGAAGAAGCCTAACCAAACATAATCACTTCTTCAATCATCTCCCCCACACTCTGGCTGGTTCAAGGCTTAACAACCAATAGAAAAGGAGGATAACCGGTAAATTGGAAGATATGTGGAATCTTTAGTGAGGGGTGGTGTAGGGAGGGGATGCAAGAGCACGGGACCCCATAGACCCCTTTGCTTTTAGAAGCAAGAATGGCTGCAATTTTAAGTATGTTAGAGAAGTGTGTGTGTGTGTGTGTGTGTGTGTGTGTGTGTGTGTGTGTGTGTGTGTGTGTGTGTGTGTACTTGTGCTTTCAAAAAAAAAAAAACCCAGACCTGCAGGTATTAATGGGGTCCAAGCCCCTTGTAAAAGTCGCACCCGGTGACCCGGAATCCGTGCAAGTTGGACCTGTGCATTTTGCACCGAGTCTCAGCAGGACATGGCAAACTCCTGAGCCGAGTTTCATGTTAATAGGACTGATTATTTCCATGATATGCCAGACTTCCTGTTTTGACTGCAAGTTGTTCATAGCTTTTGCATTATTTGGAATATAACAATTTTTTTAATAAATGTTGAAAAAGAGGGTGCATAAATTATAGGTGTAAAGTTTCGTGCAGATTGGATTCGCAGCCTAGAAGTAGCTCGAAAAAGAAGGTTTTGCATATTTTACAATTTCGTGAAAATAAGTTATAGGCGGAAATGGGCGTGGCCTATATCTCGACATTCAGCTCAATTCAGGGAACGCGTGCATACAAACCAAGACGAGTTTGGAAAAAGTAGGTTTTGCATATTACACAATTTGTAGAAAAAGCGCCACCTGGTGGCCAATTGACGCAAATTTTGCACACCTCGGGAAACTACTGAGCTGAATGTGGTGTTTATGGGACTTGTTGCTCAGATATGCAACACTTCCTGTTTTGACTGCAATCTAGTGGAAGTTGTTAGCGTTTTCTTTTAGTAAAGGTTGCTCATGAGGGTTGATACATTCTATGTGCAAAGTTTCATGCAGGCTGGCGTTACAGCCCAGGAGGAGTTTGAAAAAGTAGGTTTCGCATATGCTGCAATTGTAAGGAATATTTTTAGGCGGAAATGGGTGTGGCCTATATCTCGAGATTTGGCTCTAATCAGGCAGCTCTTGTAAGGTTTTTGAATGAGCAACGTACAATGTCGTAGTTACTGGCCAAAACGAGTTTACCTGGATTATAGCGCCACCTGCTGGTGGACACGTGTAATTTTGTTTGTTTGTTGTTTTTTTGGTGTCTGACTGCACCATTCTACACCTCCCCTGAAAATATTGCTTTTTTACGGTGTATGCTGCAGTACCATATTTACCGATGCAAGAAAACAAAACAAAAAAAACTATGAGCGATCACAGTTCCCAGCACCACTGATACTAGGAGCCACGCTGCTTTGCAGCACGTGGCCCCTAGCCCCCTCAGCTTGGACCCCTAAATATGACTTATGTATTTGAACAAGCTTATAGTGGTACAGTCATCACCTGCCTCAGTAGTTAAGTCTGGACTCACACCCACTTATCAAGTTTATTTTCTTACTGCTTGCAAACATTTCTCCAAAAAAAAATAAAAATATCAGTTTTTCAGAACAGTTAAGAAAATCCCCTTGACAGGGTCACACATTGCAATAGGACACGTGTTGCTTGTAAAACACTAATGGTTTCAAAATGTCAGAAGCCTGCCTCGGTATTAACTACATGTATTAAGAAAGAACAATTTGTCAGCGAATGACAGGTTCTGTTCATACTCCATCTTAAACATCCACGTGCACAAAAAACTAAAAGGGTTAAAAGCTAAGAGTTGCCATGGCATGATCAGCCCTGAGTGCATGTCTGTTTAATGGATGATGTCCCAATGTGTAAATGTAAAGCTATTTCCACAGCAAGAACTGTAATGTCCGTAGACGCCTTGTCTTACTGACATAAGAATAATTCAAGAACGAGCCGACTTCGTAGGTTCTTAACTGTGTAGCTTTTACTAGCGTTCATCCGACATACAACCTTCACAACATGCGCTTTTAACTTCCTGTATACGTCACACGCACTGCACGTACATCCGTGAGTGGGTCAAGTTAAACACGTGACAGGACCTCCAAAGTAATAACATCTTTCATTCATTACATCTCCCCCTCTAAGTTTATTTTCTAAACATTTCTCTGAACATTTACTGCCAACAATTTTAACCTGTATATCACCCCCCTTTTCACAAAAAAATAAAAAATCTCCCACAGTACACAAGTCCATACGCCTCACAAATCCAGCCGGATTGCTGGCTTGCTCACCCTGCCAGAGCGAGTAACATATGGTGTGGAAGTTGGCATTTCTGCTGCTCGGGACTCATCCATGTTTCCATTCTCCCCTGGAGTGACATGGTCAGGATCCCTGCTGACAAAGGTGAGTGTTTTGGGTGTGGCCAACAGGTGGCGCCTGTTCCTTCTGTAATGTTCACCTTGAGCTGTCTCCACTATGTAGGATCTGGGAGTGGAGCTCTGACTGTGAACAACTGCTGGCATTGTCCATGTTTTCTGTCCATCAGGTTTGGTGAGTACTGCGTCACCCGAGTTCAGTGGGCGCAGTGTCCGCACGCCGTTCCTGCGGTTGTAGTAGAAAGCCTGCCTTGATTTGGCTGCGGCGTCAGCGGTTTTGATCAGTTCCTCTTTAGGCCAGGCCGGTTTCAGGTTATGCTGCAATGTGGGTAAGGTGGTTCTGAGTCTCCTACCCATGAGCAATTCCGCTGGACTGGCTCCAGTGGAAGAAGAGGGTGTAGCTCTGTAAGTCAACAGGGCGAGGAGAGGGTCTTCCTGTCTTAATATGCTTTTGGCTATCTGAACAGCCCTCTCTGCCTGTCCATTACTCTGGGGGTAGTGTGGGCTTGAAGTCACATGGATGAAATCATAATCCTCACTGAACCTCCTCATCTCTTCTGAAACTAGCTGTGGCCCATTATCACTAACTACAATTTCAGGGATACCAAAACGTGCAAATGTAGCCTTCAGCCTAGCTACAACCTGACTGCTAGTAGTTGTTGGTAGATTTAGGATCTCCAAAAACCTGGAATAATAGTCAGACACTATTAAGTAGTTTTGCTTTTTGTACTCACACAGGTCTATGCCAACTTTCTGCCATGGTCTGGATGTGAGCTCACTTGACATTAAAGGCTCTTTTCTCTGTGTGTTCTTGTGTTCTCTGCAGAATTGACATTGCTGTATCTTTGTTGTAATGTGCTCTGTCATTTTGGGCCACCACACTGACTGGCTAGCTCTCTCTCTGCACTTAACTATCCCCTGGTGCCCGTCGTGTATTCTGTCTAAGATCACCTCCCTCATCTCTGTGGGAATGACGATACGACTGCCTCTGATGACTAAACCATCTACCTCAGATAACTCCCCTCTCACCTGATAAAAGTCTCTGACTGTCTCCGGCACTTTATCGACATACTCAGGCCAGCCGTGTCTGATGAAGCCCAACACTGTCTGGAGCTGCAGATCCCCATCCGTGCTCTGTTTTATCTCCTGCATCCTTTGAGGTGTGGCAGGCACCTGGCACACGATGGCATCAATGTGCGCTGCAACATCATCATGAGAAGCACCATCTCCGTAGCACTGCTCTGGGCCTCTGGAGAGTGCATCAGCCACAGCTAAAGTTTTGCCTGGTGCGTATTCAGCCACTGCATTGAAACGCATCAGCCTCATTAACAGTCTCTGGCACCTAATGGGTACATTATCCAAGTCTTTGCTGTTCATGAGAGGCACTAGTGGTTTATGATCGGTGACAAGTCTGAAATTGTCAAGCCCAAACAAGTACTTCTCGAACCTTTCACATGCCCAGACGCTGGCTAAGCACTCTTTCTCGATCTGTGCGTACCTTGTCTCTGCGTCACTCAGCCGTCGGGAGCAGTAGGCCACGGGCTTCCAGTGTTCCCCGTGCTGCTGGAGCAGAACGCCTCCCAGCCCGTAGCTGCTGGCATCTGCTGACACCACCGTAGCCTTAGTGACGTCATAAAAGGTGAGTACCGGGGCGGTGGCGAGTGCTGCTTTAAGGTCTTGGAATGCTGTGTTCTGTGCAGGTCCCCACAGCCACTCTGTCGTTGCTTTAAGCAGTCCATAAAGCGGCTGACCTACAGTGGACAGCTCTGGGACGTATTTTGCCAAATAGTTCACCATCCCGAGGAACCTCTTGAGTTCCGTCACGTTCTGGGGCTGAGGAAAGTTCTCTATTCCGGCCACTTTGTCCGGGTCAGGTCTGATGCCTGCCTCGTTGATGATATGACCAAGGAAGCGGACTTGTTTCTGTTTGAACTTGCATTTCGCTTGGTTCAGTTTGAGACCTGCTGTTTCAATGACCCCCAGCGCCTCTGCTAGGCGCCGGTCATGGATTTCCTCAGTCTCTCCATGTATAAGGATGTCATCCATGTACACCTCTGTGCCCTCTAGCCCGGTCAGAGTTTCCGCCATCTTTCTCTGGAAAATCTCTGGAGCACTCGTTATACCAAATGGAAGGCGGCAGAAAGCATACCTCCCAAATGGGGTGATGAAAGTGGTGAGCCCCCTGCTGTCTTCATGCAAGGGGATCTGGTAAAACCCACTTGCTGCATCCAACGTTGTGAAGAACTTTGACCCTGCGAGCCTTGGCATTATTTCCTCCATAGTGGGCAGCACGTATTTCTCACGTTTCACCGCTCGATTCAGCCTCCTGAGGTCAGCGCAGCAGCGAACCTCTTTCTTGTTCGGTTTCAGCACCGGCACCATAGCGGCGCACCATTCTGTGGGCTGAGTCACTTTTTCAATAATGCCCTCATTTTCCATGCGCTGCAGTTCTTTCTTAACCAGTGGTACAAGTGGCAGCGGTATCCGTCTGGCTGTATGCACCGCGTATGGCTGGGCACCCTCCACCAGAGCTATTTTCACTGGGTCTGTTTTCAGCAGTCCACTTGAACCGAAAACTCCACTGACCTCATTCGTCCGCTTCACTAGACCCATCTCCACTGCCTCTGGACGACTCAGCAGACAGCTGCCTCTCCCCTTGATCACATACACTGGAAAGGAGTATTGTTTCTCCTTGTAGTTGGTTGTGGCTTGAAACTGTCCTATGCAGCTGATGTTTCCACCTGGGCTTATGAAGCATGTGTCAGGAGGTCCCAGTTTTATGTTTGGCTTCAGCTTTTTAAATGTCCCTTGGTTGATAACAGTAGCGTCAGCCCCCGTGTCAATTTTAAAGGTTATTGGTACATCACTTATTGTTAAACTAACAGTCCAATCTTCCTGACTGCTCTCTTTGCCAACTTCTCCCAGAAAGTACAGCTGTTTAACCTCTTCAGTGACTTCTCTCACCGCTTTAGAGTGACATACACGCTCCCAATGTCCCTTTTTATGACACTTGTTGCACTTACTGTTCGTTGCAGGACACTTCCGCTCATCGGTGTGCTGCGTCTTGCCGCACCTCCCGCATTCATCTACTTTGTTGGTTGCAGGTCTGCTGCCACCATGACGCTGTCCGCCCTTTTTGTTTTGGCGTCCGTCCCGCCGTCGGACAACATTGACGTTAGCCAGCTGGGCCTCTGGTTGGTTAGCTTGGAGGCTGAGCTGCTTTGTTATTGCCTCCGCCTGGCGCACTTGTTCAATGACTTTCACCAGAGTAAGGTCCGCTGTGAGCTGGAACTGACGGGAGAGCACCTTATCTTTTATGCCCACTACCAGACGATCTCTGATATGTTCATCCCTCTTGTCCCCAAACTCACAGTGTTCAGACAGCTCATACAATGTCCGGATGTACATCTCCGCTGTCTCTCCTGGCTGCTGGCTACGTTGATAGAAGCACGCCCTCTCATGTATGATGTTACGGCGGGGAATAAAGTAGCCGTCGAACCTTTTCAGTACGATATCATAGTCCACTTTATCACCCTCCGCCGCGAAGTCAAACGAGCTGAATATCTTTTCAGCCTCGCTGCCCATTGCATAAATCAGCGAACTCACTTGAATCTCCCCGTCGTCTTTATCCAGCTTTGTCGCGAGCCTGAAGCGCGAGAACCGTTGTTTCCACTGCGGCCATTCAACGGGGCAGTCAAACTTGAATTCACTCGGCGGATTAAACTTCGGCATGACCGCTCGTGTTCCGATACACAGACTATTCTGACACCATGTAATGTCCGTAGACGCCTTGTCTTACTGACATAAGAATAATTCAAGAACGAGCCGACTTCGTAGGTTCTTAACTGTGTAGCTTTTACTAGCGTTCATCCGACATACAACCTTCACAACATGCGCTTCAAACTTCCTGTATACGTCACACGCACTGCACGTACACCCGTGAGTGGGTCAAGTTAAACACGTGACAGGACCTCCAAAGTAATAACGTCTTTCATTCATTACAAGAACTGCATTCGTTTTCAAAAAGCAGATGTCGTTTCTCAGGTAACACGTGTGTCCGTTCTGCACCATGCAGCTGTTCAAACGATCACTTCTTGATGGTTATCCTCTGCAGCTTATCAGAAACCTCAGTAGGCATGGGTCACCTATACAAACAGTGACATTGCAATGCATTGTGGTCCAGGACGCTGTCAAGATTTCTCCTGTGTCCTTTCAGCTCTTTCCTCGGTCCTGGCTCTTGTGCCAGGGCAGTGGCTGGAGGCTCCTTTCATCCATATGTGACAGATGGAGTAATGTTCATTACCAGCACTTTCATGTCCTAGTTTATCTCATGTTTAAAATGTTTGCTGTCAGCTGCAGCAGTCTGAGAACAGTAATTTCCGTGTTTCCATATATTTTGTGTTGATAATGTCACTCTAATACCAGCAGTACGGAGTAGTTGTAGTTACCAGACGGCTCCAGCAGGGGGAGTGAAGAGCCGTTGAGCTACGTTAAGGGACACCTCGCTTCCTCCCCTCGGCCATTACAGACGTGACGTGATCTGTAATAACAACTAGTCCCTTTCCAGGGCTTTTACACACTAAGGGATGACTGCTGTGTGAACAATTTAGCAATTAGCACCTCTTGTTCCGCGTGCTTCATTAACCCGGCTGACTTAATTTGACGGCGAAACGAGAGCATGCCACGTGAGCGAGACAAAGTGGGAAGCTGAAACGCAATTTTTTAATTTTATGTCGAGTTTTTGTGTGCAGCATTTGAAAGAATGGTGAAGGAGGTTTTGTAGAAGACGGTGATAACACTGGTCAACACAATGTTTCTTGCATGGGGTTTTTCAACGGATTCTAGCTAACTTTTGGGTGCTGAATCCAAATCTGGCATCAGTTTTTGCCTATCACATCAGGGTTTTGAACTATGAAAAATCATTATTTTTGAGAAAACAGCAATTTTACACTCGGAAGTTAAACAACACTGCTGCATTAGAAGATCGATAGATGCAAAAATGATTACTATGAATAAATAAACACACAGCCTAGCATGACATTATTTAGGAAATGAATAGGGGTCATTTTTATCCCCACCAAGACTGCCAGACTAGATGGTCAACTTTTTTAAAATCCTGAATAAGGAGCGTACAGATAGCACGGAAACTTGATGGGACAGAGCAAATCTGAGCCCAGATTTGGATTCAGCAGCCCAAAATTAGCCAAAAACAGTTTCCAAAGTCCACGCAAGAAAAAAAACAAACTATATTTTTGCAGACCAGTGTAATTTGTCGTGCAAACTAATTTGCTGTGCAAGTTAATCAAGGGTTCCGGCGGCCGTCTTCAGTGCTTTGAGAGCCCAAACGTCATTTTGGAGAAATGTGTCAGCCAGTGGTGGATCTAGAGATTTTTTCCTGGGGTGGCAAAGGGGTGGTAAGACTGTGTCCCAGAGGTGGCAGCTGCCACCCCTTGCCACCCTGTAGATCCGCGCCTGTGAGGGGGAGGGGGGATTCTAAATCGGCGACTTCTGTTTGAGATGAGTTTGGTGCGGGTCTCATTGACCTTCACCATGCATGTACATAAAATATACTTTAAAAACATATTATCTGATTTATAAATGGGGTGGCAACAGGGGTGGCAAGACTGTGTCCCAGAGGTGGCAGCTGCCACCCCTTGCCACCCTGTAGATCCGCCCCTGGTGTCAGCTCAGTTGGGAAAACTGAAACCACATTAGCTCACTGGGATCCTCCTTTCTGGCTTCTTATGGACCGCTGATTGGACAGACGAGCAATTAGCATTCGTCCGCGCGCAGCGGGGATCCATCCCGCTGTCACGGATGTCAGCTGTGACCATGCGGGTTTGTTCCCGCCGGTCGTCCTTAATTGATTTTTGGTTTAGTGTGCTGTGACCCGTACTTCCTGTCGTGCGGAAGCGTGCTTGTCCTGCGAGCGAAGACAAATGACTCGCTGTTTAGCAGGTAACACAGCGTCCTGTGAGTTTACACCGCAGACGACAGCGTCATCATATAAGCAACAGAAAAATGCTGTCATTGTGGTGACCCACATCTATATGACGAGAGACATTCACCTAAGAGGACGGTGTACCTTTAAGGGAAGAGGCGAGGGGTCAGATAATGCACTTCCGCTTCCGGTTCACGGTTCAGTGTCGTTTTCGAATGTATGACATGCTAAGTTGGAGCTAGTAAACTACCTCGACTACGTCTACTCTCACGTCTCCTGTCTCGTTGTTTTCTAACTCCACATTGGTGACTCCGACGTGATCGAACTACTAATACGAGTATGTCTGACAACGACGAAGCCGATGCTAACAACATGGCTATTGCTAACGCTAGTATTTACACCGCTTCTGTAAAGCTACCCGACTTTTGGCAGCATAATCCACGGCCGTGGTTTCAACATGTGGAAGCCCAGTTCCAGCTGAGAGGGATAACGCAGGATGCAACGCAGTACTTCCACGTAGTGGCGGCGTTAGACGCATCGACAACGGCGCGAGCAATGACACTGTTGGAAGCTCCGCCAGCTGCTGGCAAGTACGATGCTATAAAGACATTCCTCCTGAAACTATTTGAACTGTTGGAGCTGGAGAAGGCAGACCGTTTACTGTCCCCGAATGGCCTCGGCGACGGCAAACCGTCTGAGTTAATGGAAAAATTGCTGTCTGTGCTGGGATCGGCTGATCCGGCCTTTCTTTTCACACACATTTTTCTGAGGCAGCTCCCCGCACCTGTACGCACAGCACTGGCCAGTTCTCCTCTCGCCGCCTCCAAGGACTACCGTTCTCTGGCTGCTGAAGCAGACAGGGTTTTCCTGGCCAACCGGCAACAGTTTGTGCATGCCCTGCTACCCCACAAGACCGCCCCACCACCACCTGTGTACGACTATATGGACACCGCGGCTGCGGTGACAGCCCGCCGCCAACCTGACGACGGGCTCTGTTATTACCATGCCAGGTTTGGGGCAAAAGCAAAACAGTGTCGCAAACCCTGCAGTTACAGGGTTCAGGGAAACGCCAAGGCCGGCGCTCGTTAACGGCTATGGGCGCCGGCCGTGACTGCAAGCTGTTGTTCATCAGAGACTCCTTGTCGGGCCGGCGGCTGCTGGTTGACTCTGGCGCTCAACGCAGCATACTACCAGCACAAGCTGTGGACACGATGACCGACAGTCACGGCCCCCAGATGGACGCCGCCAACGGCACGTCCATTTCGACGTACGGTATCAGACATGTGGACGTGTGTTTTGGCGGCCGACGTTTCGGCTGGGACTTTGTGATGGCTGCTGTATCCACCCCGCTCCTAGGTGCGGATTTCCTCTGTGCTTTCAACCTGCTGGTGGATGTTAAAAACTGTCGCGTGATTGATGTCGTCTCTTTTGCGTCATACCCCTGCACGCTTGGGGGGGCTGGAGCGCTGTGCCTCGCTAACACACTCTCCACCGGGGATCCATACCAACGCCTGCTCGCCAATTTCCCCGAGCTCACCACACCCACCTTCTCCTCGGCGGTGACCAAGCACGGCGTGGAACATCATATCACCACAGTGGGCCCCCCAGTTTACGCCCGGGTCCGGCGCCTCGACTCGGCCAAGCTCGCAATAGCCAGGGAGGAGTTTTCGACTATGGAGCGCCTCGGCATTGTCCGCCGTTCTGACAGCCCGTGGGCTTCCCCTCTTCACATGGTTACTAAGGCCGACGGGGGTTGGCGCCCGTGCGGGGACTACCGTCGCCTAAACAATGCCACGACCCCCGACCGGTACCCCATACCGCACATACAAGATTTCTCTACCCACCTGGCGGACGCTGCCATCTATTCCAAAATCGACTTAGTGCGGGGGTATCACCAAGTGCCGGTCCACCCACTGGATGTCCCAAAAACGGCTGTCATCACACCCTTTGGGCTCTTTGAGTTTTTACGTATGCCTTTCGGCCTTAAAGGGGCGGCGCAGACGTTTCAGCGCCTTATGGATTCTGTGCTCCGCGACATGCCATTTTTGTTTGTGTACTTAGACGACATCCTCGTGGCCAGCGCGTCGGCGGAGGAACACATGACGCACATCAGACAGCTGTTTGACAGGCTCAGCGAACACGGCCTCATCATCAACCCAGCTAAGTGTCAGTTCGGGGAGTCGTCCATCACCTTCCTCGGGCACCACATCACTCCACAGGGGGCCGTTCCCCTCCCTGCCAGGGTTGAGGCTGTCACCATGTCCCCCCGCCCCCACACTGTACAGTCGCTGCAGGAATTCCTGGGCATGGTGAACTTTTTTAACCGTTTCCTGCCCCGTGCCGCCCACATCATGCGTCCCCTGTATGAGGCCCTGCGGGGTAAGAAGTCTAAGGACGAGCTGGACTGGTCTTCGGGGATGGACGAGGCTTTTGTGGCCGCCAAGACCGCGCTGGCCAACGCTGCGCTGCTAGCTCACCCGTCGCCTGCCGCCCCCATAGCCCTTACAACGGATGCCTCCGACTACGCCGTGGGGGCCGTGTGTGAGCAGTGGGTGGGGGGGGGGGGCTGGCAGCCGTTGGCGTTCTTCAGTAAACAACTCCGTGAGAGCGAGCGCAAATACAGTACCTTTGATAGGGAACTACTGGGTCTCTTCCTCGCAACCAGACACTTTAGGTTCCTATTGGAGGGCCGACAGTTCACCGCTTTCGTGGACCACAAACCGCTGACGTTCTGTATGGCCAAAACCTCAGAACCGTGGTCTGGGCGTCAGCAGCGCCATCTCGCGGCGGTTTCCGAGTTTACCACGGACATACAACACGTGTCGGGCAAGGATAACTTCGTCGCCGACTGCCTTTCACGGGCGGTTGTTAACGCCGTTCACTTGGGACTCGACTACGCCGCTATGGCAGCGGACCAAGCCAAGGACGCGACCGTTCAAGACTACCGGTCGACCCCTACGGCGCTACGGCTGGAGGACGTGACGTTCGACGTGGCCAACACCACCCTCTGTGACATCTCCACCGGTCAACCGCGCCCCCTGGTGCCTACTTCCTGGCGGCGCCGAGTTTTCGACACCGTCCACGGCCTTTCCCACCCGGGAGTGAAGGCCTCGACCAAGCTGGTGAGCGTCAAGTTCGTTTGGCCTGGGCTCCGTAAGGATGTTAGAGCCTGGGCCGGCTCGTGTGTGGCGTGCCAACGCGCCAAGGTGCACCGCCATACCAAGGCCCCTTTGGCGCCGTTTGTGGTTCCAGAGAGGCGGTTTGACCACGTCAATGTTGACCTGGTGGGTCCCCTGCCCCCCTCCCGTGGTTATACGTTCCTCCTCACTATTGTGGACAGGGCCACCAGGTGGCCAGAGGCTATTCCCTTGTCCTCCACGACGGCAGCAGAGGTAGCGCGGGCGTTCATCGGCTGCTGGGTGGCCCGTTTCGGCACGCCTGGTGACATCACGAGCGACCGGGGCTCCCAGTTTACCTCGGAGCTCTGGACAGCGGTCGCTGAGCACCTGGGGTTGAAGATCCACCGCACTACGGCGTACAACCCGCAGAGCAACGGACTTTGTGAGCGGTTCCATCGGGACATGAAAGCCGCTCTGCGGGCAAGCCTCACTGGCTGCGACTGGATGGACCGGCTCCCGTGGGTCATGCTCGGCCTGCGTTCGGCCCCGAAGGAAGACTGGCCATACACCGCTGAGCTGGTGTATGGCCAGCCCCTGCGGGTTCCGGGGGAGTTTCTTCCGGATGCTACGGCTCCCTGGTCGGCCGCCTCTCACCTCAGTGCGTCCCGGAGCGCTGCCGGTGCCTTCGCTCCCGTTCCGATGTCTCAACACTGCCTCCCCCGGTCCTACGTCCCCAAGGATCTGCCATCGGCGAGGTACGTCTTCATTAGGCACGACAGCCATCGGTCCCCGCTGCAGCCCCCATACGACGGGCCCTTCCGCGTCCTGGAGGCGGGGGATAAGAACTTTGTGGTGGACATGGGGGGCAGGCCGGAGCGGGTCGCTATAGACCGTCTCAAGCCCGCTCACTTGGACATTGACACCTCCTAGGTCTCCCCCGGCACCTGCCTCTGTTCCTGCTTCGGCCCCGCCTATGGCCCGAGTTTCGACCCCATCTGTTTCCCCTCCTGTGAAGCGCAGCCGTTATGGCCGCAGGGTCTGCCCCCCGACTCGTCACCTGTTTTCCCCGTGACTTTGCACCATGTCATTGACTGTTCTGTTGTAGAGTCTATCTTTATGTTCATGACTTGCACTTTTGCTGTTTTGCATTGTTTTGTGTAGGTGAATTCTGGGGGGGCCTGTGTGGTGACCCACATCTATATAACGAGAGACATTCACCTAAGAGGACGGTGTACCTTTAAGGGAAGAGGCGAGGGGTCAGATAATGCACTTCTGCTTCCGGTTCACGGTTCAGTGTCGTCGAATGTATGACATGCTAAGTTGGAGCTAGTAAACTACCTCGACTACGTCTACTCTCACGTCTCCTGTCTCGTTGTTTTCTAACTCTACGTCATCATAAATTCAACATTCACTTCCATTAGCACCGATTAGTTCTGCTCTTCTTCCCTCCTTAATGCAACGATCCTGAGGGTTCACACGCAAAGACGACTTGTGTCATACTTGTTATCGTGTCATGTCTTAGACAACAGCTCATCTGCAAATATCCTGGGGGGGGTTGTTTCCCCCCATTTTCTCTCTAATTGTATCCGGCTGATTACCCTATTTTCCCGGTCGCTGCACCACTCCCTCTGCCAATCCGGGGAGGGCTGAAGACTACCACATCCCTCCTCTGATACATGTGGAGTCGCCAGCCGCTTCTTTTCACCTGACAGTGAGGAGTTTCACCAGCGGGGCGTAGCGCGTGGGAGGATCACGCTACCCCCCCCCCCCCCGAACAGGCGCCCCGACAGATCACAGGAGGCGCTAGCTAGTGCAGCGACCAGGACACATACCCACATCCGGCTTCCCACCCGCTGTAGGGACGCCCGACCAAGCCGGAGGTAACACGGGGATTCGAACCGTCGATTCCTGTGTTGGTAGGCAACGGAATAGACCGCTACTCTACCCGGCCGCTCTAATGGTTACTGGTAGGACTCTATTGGGAACACGACTCAATCATATTTTGTCTGTTATACACTCACCGGCCACTTTATTAGGCACACCTGTCCAACTGCTCGTTAACGCAAATTTATAATCAGCAAATCACATGGCAGCAACTCAATGCATTTAGGCATGTAGACATGGTCAAGACGATCTGCTGCAGTTCAAACCGAGCATCAGAATGGGGAAGAAAGGTGATTTAAGTGACTTTGAACGTGGCATGGTTGTTGGTGCCAGACGGGCTGGTCTGAGTATTTCAGAAACTGCTGATCTACTGGGGTTTTCACGCACAACCATCTCTAGGGTTTACAGAGAATGGTCCGAAAAAGAGAAAATATCCAGTGAGCGGCAGTTCTGTGGGCGAAAATGCCTTGTTGATGCCAGAGGTCAGAGGAGAATGGCCAGACTGGTTCGAGCTGATAGAAAGGCAACAGTAACTCAAATAACCACTCATTACAACCGAGGTATGCAGAAGAGCATCTCTGAACGCACAACACGTCGAACCTTGAGGCAGATGGGCTACGGCAGCAGAAGACCACACCGGGTGCCACTCCTGTCAGCTAAGAACAGGAAACTGAGGCTACAATTCGCACAGGCTTACCAAAATTGGACAATAGAAGATTGGAAAAACGTTGCCTGGTCTGATGAGTCTCGATTTCTGCTGCGACATTCGAATGGTAGGGTCAGAATTTGGCGTCAACAACATGAAAGCATGGATCCATCCTGCCTTGTATCAACGGTTCAGGCTGGTGGTGGTGGTGTAATAGTGTGGGGGATATTTTCTTGGCACACTTTGGGCCCCTTAGTACCAATTGAGCGTCGTGTCAACGCCACAGCCTACCTGAGTATTGTTGCTGACCATGTCCATCCCTTTATGACCACAGTGTTCCCATCTTCTGATGGCTACTTCCAGCAGGATAACGCACCATGTCATAAAGCTCGAATCATCTCAGACTGGTTTCTTGAACATGACAATGAGTTCACTGTACTCAAATGGCCTCCACAGTCACCAGATCTCAATCCAATAGAGCACCTTTGGGATGTGGTGGACCGGGAGATTCGCATCATGGATGTGCAGCCGACAAATCTGCAGCAACTGCGTGATGCTATCATGTCAGTATGAACCAAACTCTCTGAGGAATGTTTCCAGTACCTTGTTGAATCTATGCCACGAAGGATTAAGGCAGTTCTGAAGGCAAAAGGGGGTCCAACCCGGTACTAGCAAGGTGTACCTAATAAAGTGGGCAGTGAGTGTATATCCATCAGCTTGTTTCTTTTATTTTTTAATGGAAGTTGAAATCTGAAGTTGTGCATAAGAACACATGAATAGAAGGACCAGAACTTTGATAAAAACGAAACAAAACTAAATATTGCAAAAAAAGCGTTTATGCTTGCTCGAGACAGAAAGGTTGAAGTTTGATAAAGAGAAAATGTGATAAAGGGCGACTGAAAGTGATCCTTTCATCCGCAAGGCTGGCCAGCGTGGGAGGACGAGGCGGGTACTGGGGGTGAGAATGAAGTCGTGTCTACCAGACGGACACCGCGGAGCACGCTCACAGAGCACAACTTCACCACCGGGGAGCACAACTTCAACACCGGGGAGCACGACTTCAACACCGGGGAGCACAACTTCAACACCGGGGAGCACAACTTCACCACCGGGGAGCACAACTTCACCAACGGGGAGCACAACTTCAATACAGAAAACCAATTTGATCCCGTCTAAACTCTTTCCCTCATGTATTCGTGGTGGGAAGGGGTGCCGACACCACGCAGCTGACGACTGCTTCATTTCAGACCGGTGTCCTGGGACTCAGAGTGTATTGTATTTAGAAATCACGTCAGGACACAGCGCTGTCGCTCGACACAACCGCTACGTTGCATTCTTTTTAGACTGACACAGCATCACAGGCATCACCAATCAATCCCAGCACAATAGAACAGCACCAAATCAAATGCAGCACTGTCGATGTGTGCAGACATAACAGAGTGGTCGCACAGAAACAACATTACCGGCAATAAAGAAAAACAAAGCTGATTTTCAGGACTGTTAATGGCTTTTTTAACCCCTCACTAGTCCGCCATTTATACTCGCTCATGCATCCAGACAGAAGAAGAGCACGCGCACGCACGCACGCGCGCGCACATGTTTTCCGACCAACTTCTACAACATCAACATTACTGGTGATGCTGACAAAGCCGAATCGTCAGTCGGGTTGAACGGCGTCCACGCCGGCTCGGAGGACAGAGGCGGATGAGACGGAAACAGAGAAGAGGACCTCGCGTTCCCAAGCCTGGAGACTAGTTGAAGCAGCCCCCGAATACCAGCCGATGAGAAGAACAGACTGTCGCACACCGGAGATGGTGTGTGTGTGTGTGTGTGTGTGTGTGTGTGTGTGTGTGTGTGTGTGTGTGTGTGTGTGTGTGTGTGTGTGTGTGTGTGTGTGTGTGTGTGTGTGTGTGTGTGTTATAGTGCTGTGGGTTGATGGCGTTGGTTGAACCATTCGGCGGCACGGTGGCACAGTGGTTAGCGCTTCGCCTCACAGCGAGAAGGTCGTGGGTTCGAACCCCGAGGTAGTCCAACCTTGGGGGTCATCCTAGTTCCTTTCTGTGTGGAGTTTGCGTGTTCTCCCCGGGTCTGTGGTGGGTTTCCTCCGGGTGCTCCGGTGTCCCCCACCATCAAAAAGACATGCATGTTGGGGTTACTACTCCTGTATGTGGCCCCTGACCGAGGCCTGGCAGAACGAACTGGAGTTGGTCCCCGCCGGGTGCTGCACGGCGGCTGCTCCCAGCTACCCAGCTAGGATGGGTTAAATGAAGAGAAGACTTTCCCCACGGGGATTAGTATAGCATATCAAAATCAAATTCAAAAAATCTATACATTTTTTTGACGGAGCCAGATGTCTTCCTTATATCACGGGGTTAAGAATAAAGAGTGAATAAAGGTAGAGGCCGGAAGATAATCCGAGGGAAGAAGAATTGCTACGGTTGTAACTGAATTAATGTTACAGTATCAAATCATGTACAGAATTAATGAACTTATATATTATATTGATTAATTTATATAGCAAAATATGATTTTCCCTCTCTGTCATTGTGTGTGAAGGGGGCTCTGTGTTAACACTGACTCAAATGTGAATGTACATGAAAGCAGTAGTCTCAATACACTGTAATGGAGTATTTGCACACTTGTTTTTAATGGAGAAATACTTCCACATTATGTTCTGAGGTATCGACCAGTTCTGAAAAACTGGGCTTGCTGAAGTGGAGTGAACTGACTTCTGTTCTGTTGTGGTGGTAATCCAGACCGCCTGCTGGCTGGTGGGGTTTTGCCCTGCGAGTAATACATTACGATGAGCCGGGCTTCCACGTCAGTATACATATTGTATTTAACGTTGCTCTGACTGCAAACGCTTGGGGGGGGGGGATTATGGTTTATTGCTTCGAATTCAAACAAGAAAACTTCAGTCAGACTTTCATATTGGTGTGCAGGCCTGCAAGTGCTCTGCACGTCCAACAGTGACCACGGAGTAGTCTTGGTTTAGTGCTGAATGATTAATTTTAGAATATGTCCGAAAGCTAAAACAAAACCACTTTCCTTTCATAAACTGTGCTGAGTGCAGATGAGATGTTATTTCAGCACATTTACCCAAAACATGTTATTATGGTAGTCTGGGTATGACCTCTAAACAGTGCTCTCTGGCATGTCTGTATGCCGAGCAAGCTATACTTACCAAACAGACTAAGACCAAGAGGTGGCACTGTAAGTCCATTTATCAATGTTCTTCATTTTCCCCCCCTTCTCTTCCTTCCTTCTCTTTCTACTATGGTATTGTGGAGGTAAATGGTATCAAAAGCATCTGCATCTGATATGATGTATATATGTCTAGACTTAAACTATCCTATCCTATACTATACTATACTATACTACAGTGTACTATACTACTACATTACACTACACTATGCTATTATACTATACCATACCATACTATACTACACTACACTACACTACTATACTATACTATACTAAACTGTACTCTGCTACATTACACTATAGTTTACTATAGTTTACTATAGTGTAGTATACTATACTATACTATCTCATCTTATCTCAGCTCTATACTATAGTATACTATATGATATGATACTATACTATACTATCTCATCTTATCTCAGCTCTATACTATAGTATACTATATGATACTATATTATACAATACTAGCTCATCTTATATCAGCTCTATACTATAGTATATTATATGATATGATACTATACTATACTATCTCATCTTATATCAGCTCTATACTATAGTATACTATATGATATGATACTATACTATACTGTACTATCTCATCTTATCTCAGCTCATCATCAGCCACTTCTCTGGGGTCGGGTCGTGGTGGCAGCAAGCTAAGTAGGACTCTCCAGATGTCCCTCTCCCCAGCAATGCCCTCCAGCCCCTCCTGGGGGATCCCAAGGCGTTCCCAGGCCAGATTGGACATGTAGTCCCTCCAGCGAGTTCTGGGTCTACCCTGTGGTCTCCTCCCAGTTGGATGTGCCCGGAAAACCTCCAAAGGAAGGCGTCCAGTAGGCATCCTAATCAGATGCCCGAACCACCTCAAATGGCTCCTTTTGACTTGAAGGAGCAGCGGCTCTACTCCGAGCTCCCTCCTGATGTCCGAGCTCCTCACCCTATCTCTAAGGCTGAGCCCAGACACCCTACGGAGGAAACTAATTTCAGCCGCTTGTATCCACGATCTCACCCTTTCGGTCACTACCCAAAGCTCATGACCATAGGTGAGGGTTGGAACAAAGATTGACTGGTAAATTCAGAGCTTTAGCTTCCGGCTCAGCTCCCTCTTCACCATAACGGTCCTGTACAACGTCCGCATCACTGCTGATGCTGCACCAATCCGCCTGTCAGTCTCTATATACTATACTATACTATACTATACTATACTAGATTGGACTGGTGTTTTGAATGTAAAAAGGGTTTAGTTTTGAGAAGAGGGGTTTGTTGGTGTTGTTCATGCTTCAGGGATTTGGACTCGCATACCAAGCGTATCATTTTGATACAACAATTGCAACATCTGTTTCATTTCTCACGAGATGTAAAATATGATCACATTGTCGATTATATATCAAGTTAATAGCCAATCGAATTGCAGAGGTTGCTGAATTAGATTGTTTACCAACCTAAGCGTAGCCACTTGATGCCTGCTTCCTCCCAGTGTCTACAGTGTTTTGTTGTGAAGCTGGGGAAATGAGAATAGCTGATGTTCCTCCATCTTCCCTCTTGTCCCCTGAGATCTCACATCAAACCTCTTGAACTTTGGGCGGGAGTCTGCCAAGCATCCTACAGCTGAGTAGCAAGCTCTTGTTCTGTGACGCTCATGACTTGCTAAGAAGCTTTTGGGATAATTGACATAGCAGAGGATGACATCAGTCCAATGCAAGGAGCACAGCCGCAGCTCAGAGGACACATACCTGAAGTGGTTAACACACACAATAACCCCAACCAGATCACTACAACTCTTATCTGAGAGACGAGCTGTTTCTGCTATACCTGCATGTATGTGTTTGTGTGTTCATGATTTAGTAAAAATGTGCGTGCGTGTGCACGTTTAGGTGTGTGTGTGTGTATGCATGCGTGTTTGTTGGTACTCATTATGACTTCCACGAATGGCCACTCCAGCTATACTGCTCTGAGGTTGTGAGTTGAGATCTCGAATGCATGCATGCACACACGTGTACTCTTCTTCTCTCTTCCTCTCAGTCACACAGCCACACACACAAAAGTATGCCTGCACGCATACATCCCCCACCCCCCCACCCCCACCCCCACCCCCACACACACACAAGTGGGCAAGTACCCAGGTAGTGTGCATCATTATATGTGTCCCATATACCGAGAGAGAGAGGAGGGGGGGGGGGGGTAGTGAGAGGAAAGAAAAGGAAGAGAGGTGAGAAAGCTAGAAAGAGGCGGAGAGGGTAAAAACAGGGACAGAATGGGCAGAGTAGAAAAGTAGAGCGGCAAGCTAAGAAGAAAGAGAGAGGGAGAACAAAACAGGCAGAGAAGACAGAAGGTGTCACAGAGGAGCTAGTTAAATGACATTAATGATGCGTTGGTGTGAAGTCACTGGGAATCTCAGCAGTCTCTCTCTCTCTCTCTCTCTCTCTCTCTCTCTCTCTCTCTCTCTCTCTCTCTCTCTCTCTCTCTCTCTCTCTCTCTCTCTCTCTCTCTCTCTCTCTCTCAAAACGTGTTACCATGGTTGCTGCTGACACTCTCGTTGCAGAAATAATGAACTCAGGTGTGTGTGAATGTGCGAAAAAAGTGTGTGTGTGCGGAAAAGCATACATTACAAGCATAGGCGTGCATGTTGAGTATGTCTTCTCTGTAAGGGTGCATGCATGCTTGCATAGATTACATTTGTGCAAGCACATATACGTATCTATAATTTAGCAACTACACCCTGAACCTGACTTGCTGGTGTACTATAGAAAAAGAGACACCATCTTACCCTTAAAGTGCAATTAGGCACATGTTTCTTCTCGCCTCTCTGTCTACTCCCCTTTAGAAAAAGCGGCGTAGATCTGGAAGATGGTGATGGTGGTGTCAAGTCAAGTCAATTTTATTTGTATAGCCCATTATCACAAATTACAAATATGCCTCAGGGGGCTTTACAGCAACACAACATCCTGTCCTTAGACCCTCGCATCGGATAAGGAACACCTCCCTAAAAAAAACAACACCTTTAACAGGGAGAAAAAATAGGGAGAAACCTCAGGGAGAGCAACAGAGGAGGGATCTCTCTCCCAAGAAGGACAACGTGCAATGGATGTTGTGCGTACACAATTTCCAGAATATGATGTGGAGGATGCCAAGCAGTGCCCAGATGCCACCGGAACAGCCCAGGACCTGAACCACGTGACCACCGTCACCATGTAGACCTGACAGAAGGACAGACTACACATGCACACAGGGGAGAGTCACATCACACCATTCACATACACAGAGGAAGATAAAGGAAAGTACATCATTCAGAGAGAGAGCGAAAACACATGTGAGAGGAGAGAACAGTTTGCAATGGTCAATAGTCTATCTTGTTGGCAGAACAGTACTTGGTAAATTGATTGAGACAGAAACCGACCCGCCAAGCAGTACACGTTGTGATGCATCCAATTTAAGGGCAACTAATTGTAAGTTATGGCGAAAAGATGAGTTTTAAGTTTGGATTTAAAGGACTCAACAGACTCTGCAGGTTATTCCACAAGAACGGGTCTCGATAGGAAAAGGCCCTGCCACCAGCTGACTTCTTTTTAACTTTGGGTACACACAGGAGCCCTGTATTTTGAGAGTGGAGAGCTCAAGGCAGAATGCACGACTTCAGGAGATCAGACAGGTATTTATAAGGACTTTATAAGTCAGGAGAAGCACTTTGAAGTCTGCTCTAACATGGCTAGGAAGCCAATGAAGGGAGGCAATAATTGGTGTAATATAATCAACATTTTCTAGAATTAATTAGGATTATAGCTGCAGCATTTTAAACCATCTGAAGACTTTTAGTACTAGAATGTGGCAGACCTGAAAACACAACTTTACAGTAATCAAGACCGGATGAAACAAATGCATGTATTAGAGTCTCTGCATCAGCCATGGACAGGGAAGACCACATTTTAGCTACTATGTTATGTAAGTGAAAAAGGGCAGTCTTGGTGATTTCTTTAATGTGCTTATCAAAGGAAAGGCTGGGGTCAAACGTAACACCAAGATTTTTGGCTGCCACACTTTGTGAAATCACAGAGTTGTCGATTGTTATTGTTAATTGATCAAACTGGTGTCTGCGTCTAGCAGGGCCAATGACCAGCATCTCGGATTTATCTGATTTAAAAAAAAAAAAATTTCAGATTTTTCCCCTTTTCTCCCAATTTAGCGGCCAATCGATCCCTATTCTAATTCAAACACCCACCCTCGTACTGCATGCGTTCGCCAATTGCATCGACACAAAGCCGATGCTTAGACCGCTACACCACCGCGGACCTGGATTTATCTGATGTCTACTGCACCTCAGTAGACCAGAAAGCTCTGCAGCGGGTCGTCAAGGCGGCCCAGCATATCACCGGTACCCAGCTCCCAGCCATAAAAGACATTTATCACAAACACTGCCTTCGAAGGGGTCTCAGCATCAGCAGAGATCCCACCCACCCCAACCATGGACTGTTCTCCCCCCCTGTGCTCTGGGAGGTGCTACAGGTGCCTCAGAGCCCGCACTACCAGGCTCAAAAACAACTGTTGCCCACCTGAACCTGGCCACCCACTGAAAGTCTGTAGATATTTTTAAATATTTTGTGCTCTTGCTAACTTATTTTTTAGCTTTTGGTCTTCATGTGTGTATATCTTGTAATGTGTTTGCTGTGTTTGTCTGTCTGTCTTGCACAGTTTGGTGAAGCCACAGCCCTCATTTCATTTTTAACATGTGCCTGCACATTGTTTTTAATGACAGTAAATTGAATTGAATTGAATTGAATTTATCTGAATTCAGGTTGCAGAATGCTGGAGCCTATCCCAGCAGTCATTGGGCGGCAGGCAGAGCAGAGAGATACCCTGGACAGGCCGCCAGGCCATAGTTGTCATTAATCTGTTGTCAATCTATTGTAAGCAAATATTCATTGTAAGTATGAAAATTAAAATGCAAGCTGGATTAGTGTAATTGAATTAACATTATGTCACAAATGATCCATGCGTAACTTGAAATTACAGTAAATTTCTTTACATTTAGGCCTATGGGGTCACAGCCTGTGAGAATCAAAGCACCGACACACCAATGAACAAATCCACGCAAAAACCATACACGCATCCATGGAGAGATAGACACAATCAAACACAGACATGTGCTTTCTAACTCAATTTTTCTTTAGTCTCAAGCCTCCTTTCCATTGCCTTTGCTAGGGCTGCTCACGTTATCTGAAAACAAAACGTGTGTATGTGAGTAAGCTTGCTCGTAGGGACAACACTGAGTGTAAAGAGTAGAGGAACTATACAAGAGAGGAGAAAGGAAAAAAGAAAAGATGTGAGGAGGGAGAAAAAGGTGTAGGAAAACTCTTTGTGGCTTTGATGTTTCTACCTCATTAGGGTTACATTTATCAACCAGTACATGTAGGAGGGAGCCATCATTAGTTTTGAGGCTGTCAAACCGCATAAACAGTGGCAGTGTATATTTGAGCTATGCACTTTTTTTTTGTTTGGCAAATTTCCCTTGAATCAACTAGCGGGTGTATGATATTGACGATGGCAGTATTTCCACCTCCATGTGTCTGTAAGAGAATTACATGAAATGTAGTCTGTAACACTTTGCTATAGAAGAGGAGATATGACATGGAGCATTATCAGGTAGATGCACCGTGGAGATGAGTTTTCTTCGTAGGGTGTCTGGGCTCAGCCTTAGAGGTAGGATGAGGAGCTTGGACATCCGGAGGGAGCTCGGAGTAGAGCCGCTGCTTCTTCGTGTCGAATGGAGCCAGTTAAGGTGGTTCGGGCATCTGATTAGGATGCCTCCTGGGCACCTTCCTTTGGAGGTTTTCCGGGCATGTCCAACTTGGAGGAGACCCCGGGGTAGACCCAGAACTCGCTGGAGGGACTACATGTCCAATGTGGCCTGGGAACGCCTTGGGATCACCCAGGAGGAGTGCCCTACTTAGCTTGCTGCCACCGTGACCCGACCCCTGAGAAGCCACTGATGATGAGATGAGATGAGACGATGCTGTGGCCATGACCAACTCAGCATAGTATTGTGGGAACTCCATACAGTTGTAGTGGCCATGAGATTTCATCTTGTGTGAATTAATTTACATATTGTGGTCATTTAATGGGAGGGAGTGCCTTAATTCGCAGCCATCTTTAATATGTTGTGGGAATAAAATCGTTTCTTGTGGTCACATCAAGTTGTCTGAGGAACAATTTTGTGTGCACATACACATGGGCACAAACAGTGACGATCCCAGAGGTGATTTTTCATATTCAATACTGCATATTGTCACTCATAATGTAAACTAATTTAAGGATTTTCCATATATTCTCTACAGTACATCTGTGTATTATTTGATTATGTGCAATATACATCTGTCTGATTGCTATTACGTGCAAATTTACTTTAACTCTCCAGTAGCTGTGAATAACTGTAGACTGTGCAATAACTGAATATATGAACATGCTGCTGCTTCTTTTTCTCAATGGAAATCTACTATGTTTGTATTTTATATTTTTCCATCAATGCTCTTGATCGACCCTGTTTTTATATATAAATATGCATCTCTTTATTATTTCTATTTTATTTTATAGGCACTGAGTAATTCAGTTTAGTTAAGTTCTTTATATTTTGTATATTCTCTATATTTTTATATGCTTTATATTCTTGCTAAGGAAATTCTGTAGTGAGTTGGACGAAGTGGTGGAGAGTGTACCCAAGGAGTGGATAGTAGTGATTGGAGCGGAGTTCAATGGACATGTTGGTGAAGGGAACAGAGGTGATGAAGAGGTGATGGCTAGGTATGGTGTCAAGGAGAGAAATGTGGAAGGACAGATGGTGTTGGATTTTGCTAAAAGGACGGAAATGGCTGTGGTGAATACATATTTCAAGAAGGGAGGAACACAGGGTGACGTACAAGAGTGGAGGAAAGTGCACATAGGTGGACTATATCTTATGTAGAAGGCACAATCTAAAAGGGATTGGAGACTGCAAGGTGGTGATGGGGGAACATAGTGAGGCAGCGTCGGATGGTGGTCTGTAGGATGACTTTGGAGACCAAGAAGAGGAAGTGAGTGAAGGCAGAGCCAAAGATCAAATGGTGGAAGTTGAAGAAGGAAGGCTGTTGTGTGGAGTTCAGGCAGGACTTAAGACAGGCACTGGGTGGTAGTGAAGAGTTGCCAGATGGCTGGACAACCACTGCAGAAATAGTGAGGGAGACAGCTAGGAAGGTACTTGGTGTGTCATCAGGACAGAGGAAGGACGACAAGGAGACTTGGTGGTGGAATGAGGAAGTACAGCAAAGTATACAGAGGAAAGGGTTGGCAAAGAAGAAATGGGATAGTCAGAGAGATGAAGACAGTAGACAGGAGTACAAGGAGTGCAGCGTAAAGCAAAGAGAGGGGTGGCAAAGGAAAAGGTGTATGGTGAGTTGTATGACAAGTTAGACACTAAGGAAGGAGAAAAGGACTTGTACCGATTGGCTAGACAGAGGGACCAAGCTGCAAAGGATGTGCAGCAAGTTAGGGCGATCAAGGATAGAGATGGAAATTTGCTGACAAGCGAGGAGAGTGTGCTGAGAAGGTGGAAGGAATACTTTGAGGGGCTGATGAATGAAGAAAATGAGAGAGAGAGAAGGTTGGATGATGAGGGGATAGTGAATCAGAAAGTGCAGTGGATTAGCAAAGAGGAAGTGAAGGCTGTTATGAAGAGGATGAAGAGTGGAAAGTTAGTTGGTCCAGATGACATACCTGTGGAGGTATGGAGATGTTTAGGAGAGATGGCAGTGGAGTTTTTAACTAGATTGTTTAACACAATCCTGGAAAGTGAGAGGAGGCCTGAGGAGTGGAGAAGAAGCATACTGGTACCGATTTTCAAGAATAAGGTTGATGTGCAGAACTGTAGCAACTACAGAGGTATAAAGTTGATCAGCCACAGCATGAAGATATGGGAAAGAGTAATAGAAGCTAGGTTAAGAGGAGAGGTGATGATCAGCGAGCAGTAGTATGGGTTCATGCCACGAAAGAGCACCACAGATGTGATGTTTGCTTTGAGAATGTTGATTGAGAAGTATAGAGAAGGCCAGGAGGAGTTAAATTGTGTCTTTGTAGATTTAGAGAAAGCATATGACAGAGTGCCGAGAGAGGAGGTGTGGTATTGTATGAGGAAGTTGGGAGTTGCAGAGAAGTATGTAGGAGTGGTGCAGGATATGTATGAGGGCAGTGTGACAGTGGTGAGGTTTGTGGTTGGAATGACAGATGGGTTCAAGGTGGAGGTGGGATTACATCAAGGATCGGCTCTGAGCCCTTTCTTATTTGCAATGGTGATGGACAGGTTGACGGACAAGATCAGGCAGGAGTCTCCATGGACGATGATTTTTGCGGATGAGATTGTGATCTGTAGCGAGAGTAGGGAGCAGGTTCAGGGGAGCATGGAGAGGTGGAGGTATGCACTGGAGAGAAGAGGAATGAAGGTCAGTAGGGGCAAGACTTAATAACTGTGCGTGAACGAGAGGGAGGACAGTGGAATGGTGAGGATGCAAGGAGTAGAGGTGATGAAAGCGTATGAGATTAAATACTTCGGGTCAACTTTCCAAAGTAACGGGGAGTGCAGGAGAGAGGTGGAGAAGAGTGTCAGGAGGGATTTGCAACAGAAGGGTACCAGCAAGAGTTAAAGGGGAGGTTTACAAGATGGTTGTGAGACCAGCTATGTTATATGGTTTGGGGACAGTGGCACTGACGAAAAGGAGGCGGAGCTAGAGGTGGCAGAGTTGAAGATGATAAGATTTTCACTGGGAGTGATGAAGAAGGACAGGATTAGGAACGATTATATTAGAGGGACCGCTCAGGTTGGACGGTTTGGAGACAAAGCAAGAGAGGCAAGATTGAGATGGCTTGGACATGTGTGGAGGAGAGATGCTGGGTATATTGGGAGAAGGATGCTTAATATGGAGCTGCCAGGGAAGAGGAGAAG
>NC_079211.1:48187684-48195184 GCF_029633865.1 Lampris incognitus | reverse complement strand
GCGCAGACGCAGGCGCTGTGCGGTAGGCGAAGGTGCACTAAGCATAGATTTATCCAAAATCGCACACGCCACTTTTGTGTATATTATGTTGGCCTATATCATGAATAATTTATCAGATGATGCCGTCCTAAACCTTCTTTTAATTACAAAGCAAAACACCTGCATGATGTGCCTCATTGTCCGCCGACATAACACGGTACATGTGCGTCATTACGCATGGAAACCAACATGGTGACGGGGATGTCAATACTTCAGCTAACCTCATCCAACCTGAAAGAACGAACTAATTGCCTAGGCTAATTGATCCGTGATCACAACCGTTTAAAGTATCCTGCTGTGTTCAAAGAGTCCACAGGAAAGATGAGAAAGACGCTGGTGCAGGAGTCAGCAGCCATTTGGATGTCCCCTTGCCACCTTACAAAGTGAAAAAAAAAATTACAGACCCAAGTGCCAGCTCATTTTCATAATGAGCATTCATCTAGTCATTTAATTACTGCTGCTGCTTGTTCCCCGTCTGGATTCCGCATGCTAAACTCTACACACACACACGCACACACACGCACACACACGTGCATGCACGCACGCACTTAGTTGTGCAAATGTATGAAAATTACTAGGGTACAAAAGAAAATTAACTCAATCTTGTCGATTTTAATGCGACCCTTGTTTGTCATAACATCCGGTAACCACTGCTGGGTTTAGAGCGTCATTTACATGCACGCTCTCGCCAAGAGCTAGGCTGGGTACCGTCGCATCAGCTCGCTGGTGTCTTACGCTTTCAGCCATGTCTGTAATGCCCCTCTCTTCAGCAGAATGCTGCCCCGAGCATCGCGCATCCTCCGCTGGTTTGCCTCCTTCCCATGGTGTGTGCTGGTGCCATCTCTTCCCCGGTTAAACGACGCACATGCACCCGGCCATCCGCATGATGTAAAAGAAAACGTGATTTATCAGACCGGGCCACCCTATTCCATTGACCCATGGCCCAGTTCTGACGCTTACGTGCCTATTGTAGGCGTTTTCGATGGCGTACAGGGGTCATCATTGGTGCTCTGACTATGCAGCCCCATACTCAGCAAGCTGCAATGCACTTATGTGTTCTGGCACCTGTGTATCATAGCCAGCATGAACTCTTTTCAGCAATTTGAGCTATACAGTAGCTCTCCTGTGGGATCAGACCACCTGAGCTAGTCTTTGCTCCCCACGCGCATCAATGAGCCTTGGGCGCCTATGAATTCCTGTCACCAGTTCGCCAGTTGTCCTTCCTTGGACCACTTTTGGTAGGTACTGACCACGGCATACCAGGGACACGCCACAAGACCTGCTGTTTTGGAGGTGCTCTGACCCAGTCATCTTGCCATCATAAATTGGCCCTTGTCAAAGACGCTCAGATCCTCACGCTTGCCCATTTTCTCCTTCTTGCAACACACCAACTTCAAGAACTGACTGCTCACTTTCTGCCTAATATATCCCACCCCTTGACAGGTGCCATGGTAACGAGATAATCATTGCTATTTACTTACCTGCCAGTGACTTTAATGTTTTGGCTGATTGGTGTATTCCTCATTGGAGAATGGCTTTCTGTGTTTAGCAATGTACTGCGCGACTTTATAGCTGCCCTGTGTAGCTTGCTTTTTGGCAGCACGTAGGGTTGTAAACACGTTGCTTTGCTCCTGTACTTGACCCCTAGCCTCTGGATTGATTCAGCTTTATCAGCCTTATCTTGGACGTTTTTTCCCCATACCTTATTTCAAAATGACATTTTACACATGAAGTTCGACCCAGTATTTTTGTAGCAGAGAGTGCACACAGCTTGGTCCTTTCGTGAAATGAATCCGAATTAATTTGCCCAAGACGGCTGAAAAAAGGCAAATGTAAGACAACCTACTTTTTTTGCTTCAGCCATCATCAATTGTTCTCGTCACAAAGCAAAAAAGCTAGCTAGCTAGCTATGCTATGTTTTCACTACCTGTAATGCTGCGCTCGTGGGCAGCTCAGAGGGAGGGGGAGGAGGGGATGATAGACCACGTCAATTGTGTGTTCCCCGTGCCCATCTTAACGGCCTCGCGTGCCACCACGGGCACGCGTGCCACAGGTTGCCAACCCCTGCACTAGTGAGAACGAATACACCTTCAATGGTAGCCTGTCAAATAATCACGTTTGCGTATTGTCTCGTATCTCATTGGAATTGGTGTTCATATCCGTAAGTGTATGCGCACGTGGCAACTCTGCACCTCCTCAACAAGGACATCCGTTTCCGCCTGGGAGAAGCGTTTCTGCCTCAGCCGGTCTAGACTTCCGCCGTCCATTAGGAAATTGGTAGTGTACCATGAAAGAGCAAGGGAATGAGAGGAGCTGATTTGATTGGTCGTAAAAGAAGACAGCCCCCTCCTCCACCACCACCACGCCTACTGATAATGTATTCCTTCTAATTCAACCCCTTCACAAATGCGCCTCCTTTGCAGCTGCCAGCGCAGCACGTCCTGAAATTAGCAAAACAAGTTGTGACCACACCCTAGATCGATTTGGGCCACGAGCTGGCGCTGGTGCCGTTGACTGTGCTATGACCCGGAAGCTGGAGCCCAGTACCACAAGGGAGTTGATAACGAGATGGTGTAGCCGTAGGTTTCAGATGGCATATTGGCAGTGTCCCTCATCACCAGTAGAGAGCAAACCGCCTCACTAGTCTTTTACTATTTTGCCCTCTTTTTCCAAACCTTTCCACGCATGCTGTTTAAAACACTACTTACAGTCCTGTTGACTTTGGACTGTACTTGTCTCTAAAGCAGAGCGAGACTTGTTGTTGAGCTGTCCTGACGACAAATGTCAAGTGGAATGTTGTCGACCTTGCTGTGGAGATAGCACGTTCTAAAAACAGCGTAAAACATGACCACATCTCTCTGTCATTAATCATACCTTCCTGCTTATGTGTTGTGTGTTGTGTGTTGTGTGCATTCCTGTCACACACGTGTGCATGTCCCACCTTTACCAACTGGACATGGACTTTTAACTACACATTCTTCCTTTTACTTATCAAATATTTGATCAGATGATGAAGTATCTACTCATATATTTTCGGAATGTGTGTGTGTGTGGTGTTAGTGTGTGTGTGGTGTTAGTGTAGGTAGCGGGACCGAAAACTAAAGCACTTATGATCCTAATTCTTTTTGGAGGTGGTAGGTATTGTCTCAGAGAGTAAGGGGAAAATCCCAGAAAATTTAAAATTATGCATTATGCAAAATATGTATTTTTCTAAAAATGGCCAAAAAACCACTTTTCTCGGCATTTCAGATGATTCTGAGCATCTTTGATTTTTTCACCTATATAAAATGTTTTTTTCTGGCATGCAAAATAAATGCATTTTTGCAAAAATGCACTTATGAGCCTAATTTTTTTTGGAGGTGGTAGGTATTGTTCCAGAGAGGACCAGAAAAATAGCAGAAAATTAAAATAATTATAATAATTATGCATAATTATGCAAAATATGCATTTTCTAACAATGGCTAAAACCCACTTTTCTCGGCATTTCAGATGATTCTGAGCATTTGGGGGGGGGGTTGGAGTGGAGGGGGTTAGGGGCAGGGGGAAGGCGGTTAGCTGGCAGGATGAAGAGGAGGGAGATTTAGACGGGTGGATAACCAAACCGCTACATTGTAGCGGGGTTCTTCTAGTACTTTATATAAAGCCCAAACACGAGAATCTGATTCCTTTTGCTTGCGGTCATAACATGAAGTTCTCAATATCAAGCCTAGCGTTCTCCCCCTATCAGAAAAAATGGAGGGGGAATGGAGCACATTAAATATCAAGAGATATGTTTGAACGCTGCAGATTATGAGAGAAAAATTCATTTTGGACTGTACCTGTATTTCACCCTTCTTTTTATACTTCAGTCATCACCGAAGGGCTCTCAGCCAGGAAGATCTATACTCCATCATATTCCCAGCTGTAAACTGCAGAGAGAGGCCTGCTGTGCTGGAGGAAGAAAGGGAGGTTCCTCTTAATGACGTTTACCAAATTGTTAAAAAAGAAATCTGCAAATAGAAGTTGTAATAAGTTTGTATGTTCCACTACTCACAGCTCTAGATGGTTTAGCGTGAGCTATGACAGGATGAGGATGGTGAGAGGTCCTGTGTCACCACACCACAAGTACATCTTAGCTACTACTGCTACTACTACTACTTTCGGCTGCTCCCGTTAGGGGGGCGCCACAGCGGATCATCCGTTTCCATCTCTTCTGCCTCTGCGTCTTCCTCTGTCACACCAGCCACCTGCATGTCCTCCCTCACCACAGATCCATAACCTCCACTTTGGCCTTCCTCTTCTCCTCTCCCTGGCAGCTTTATATTCAGCATCCTCCTCCCAATATTTTTTGAATTTTTGCCTCCTTTTCCTCCCCAGTTGTACTTAACCAATTACCCCACTCTTCCGAGCCGTCCCGGTAGCTGCTCCACAGCCTCTGCCAAGAGGGCTGCAGACTACCACATGCGGAGTCGCCAGCCGCTTCCTTTTCACCTGACAGTGAGGAGTTTCGCCAGGGGGACGCATGGGAGAATCACGCTATTCCCCCCATGCCCCCCAACAGGCGTCCCGACCAACCAGAGGAGGTGCTAGTGCAGCGACCAGGACACATACCCACATCCGGCTTCCCACCCGCAGACACCACCAATTGTGTGTTGTAGGGCCGCGGACGAGGTAACACGGGGATTCGAACCGGCCAGTCCTGTGTTGGTAGGCGACGGAATAGACCGCTACGCTATCCGGATGCCCCTGCTGTGCAGTGTCTTGTCTTCGTCTGCGTTTGTGTTCCGTGTGGAGTGCGGGGGAGGTGTGTTGAAGGTGTCAGGCTGGGAGAGCTGGCGTTGGATCAGCTGGGGGAGCCCGGTGTGCTGCATCTGGTGGGCCTAGGGGCCACGGCCCTGCTTGGAGCTGCCGCACGGGGAGGAAGCAACCGCGGGCGGTCTGACAGGACGCGGAAGCGGGGCAGGCCTAAGCTAACTGCTAGCCCATGCAGACCGGCGGTTCCGACGGTCATCCTGGCTGGCGTTCCTTCTCCTGGACGGTGGGGAAGTTTGGACTGTGTGGCACTGAGTGGAGCGCGTTGTTAACTGTTTGTGTGTGTGTGTGTTTTTTCATGCTTTGCTCTCTCTGTCTTTGTATGTTTTTGGAAATTTGGTGTTTTCATCTTTTGTGCTGCACTGCTGCGGGTTGGGTGAAAGGAAATGTCGTTTCTTTTGTGTACTCAAGTACATGATAGATCTTGATCTTGTTCTTGATTCTTGATGTGATAACAGGGCCATGTAACTATCTGAAGAGGCAACCTACTATACGACAAGAAATGATCCATTCTCTATGACGCCTCACAAATGACTCCAAATCAAATTTGTTAGTGACACGGTATTTATCATTTCAGAAACAGATCTTAAATACATTACTTTCCCATTTGGTTTTTTTCTTCTCTCCAATTGACAGATAGGTGGAAACCAAGACAGAAAGAAAGACATGGTCTGCGCCCTTGCCCAGTTAAGCTACCAGGGGCCCCCCCGCTGTTCAAATTGGGTTTGAAGGGACTGCTGCCATCAATTAGGCTGATGTCACTGAGCTAGGCTGGTTACGTTCCGATTTAGTCCACTGTGTGTGGCCTGCCAGTGCATCTGGCTCATTACTCACCCAGCTGTGTGTCTGCCCGCGTGCCTGTTGTGTGTGCGTGCGTTAATTGTCTCACTTAATTGTGTCTTTGTGTGGCAGATTTCTGCAAGTGTCAAGTTTAGAAAATAAAGCTAATCGCCTCATTAAGTCCCCCACACAGTAAGCCTTGGTAAGACATGCTGTAACTACTTAGGTGTGTGTGTGTGAGTGTGTGTGGGTGGGGTGGAGTGGGGTGGGGGGTGGACGGGACGCAAGTCACGACTGGCTGTGTGAGTTCGTGAATGTGTTTTAGAGCTTTTATTCTTATACGGATATCATTTCATTGTATTGGATCAGAAATTGGGCTTATACCCCAGACCATCACCTTTCAGGATTTCCACAGTGTCTGCAGTACTGGTCCCAGTACATGGACTGAGCAGAACCAGTAACAGCCACCTGATAACATCTCAGATAAGAGTCTTGTCTCGTTACGGAGGTTTGGGAGAAACCAGTCCATGATTAGGGATCTTGACAGATCGGATGAGGATTAGGAAAATACTGCTGTACATGATACTGTTGTTCACAAGAGCGCTGGTAGTATTGAGACTGATCAGCTGAGTTCAGTAGGTTAAAAATAGAGTTGGCATATGTAGTTTTGTAACACTTTCTGTGAAGCTTGCATCTATAACGCCCTATAAGCATCTATAACGCGCTATAAGCATCTATTGCACTATAACGCCCATACTTTCCTATAATGTGTATTACAATGACTAACGGCTATGGCTGAAGACTGTGACTGAAGTCTCATTATGCATCTCTACAAAACTTCAGCAAAACAAGTTGGCTATGATGCATTATGACATTTGACAAATAAACAGGCTAACGATGACATATTTATAATGCTGTTTTAAATTGACATAATGTATCATAAAGGTGGTTATGAGGTGTTGTGAGGGCGTATACATGGTTATAGTGAATCTTACAATGACATAACTACACTTATAGGGCGTTATAATGCTTATAGGGCGTTATAGATGCAACCTTCATTGAAAGTTTTACCTTTTCTTGTAGTTTGGATATACTATGTGTTCTTGTAGTTTGGATATGCTGTGGGCTGGGGGAAACGGTATTTCGTTTCAAATGAATATTCCCGATCACTGCTATGTAAAGACATGGCTAAACTCACGCCACAGCAGCCACTCAGACTTTGAAACCCTCTAATGCGTGTAGGATGCTTTGATACCTGGAGGGGAAACCCGGCTTATAGTGTGGCGAAAGATTGAGGACCGCTTGTAACTTTACTAATTGTTGGCCCGCCTCATCTCAGTCACCTGTGGTAGTTCCCGTACCAAGGTGTTCGATATGAACCTATTTGCCACCTCCTCAGTGTGTTATGTCCCAGGGCTTATTCATTATGATCTACCCCACAGTGAGGTAGACGTAATCTCCATTTGCCTCGTCTGAATTCAATTAAGTTTGCAGGCCGTGAACCATGCAGTGTCGTGGAGGGTTTCTAGACTGTTACCTGCCATCACATCCATTCATATTATAGTCACCTGATTCTCCGTCTCTCACTCATACATTCACCCTCTCTCTCTCTCTCTGCTCTCCGTCTTTCTTCCCCACATACACATTCTCTCTCCGTCCCCACTCTCTCCGTCTCTCTCTCTATTTCTTCCTTCTCTCTCTCTCTCTCTCTCTCTCTCTCTCTCTCTCTCTCTCTCTCTCTCTCTCTCTCTCTCTCTCTCTCTCTCTCTCTCTCTCTCTCTCTCTCTGCTCTCTGTCTTTCTTCCTCACATACACATTCTCTCTGTCCCCACTCTCTCTGTCTCTCTCTCTATTTCTTCCTTCTCTCTCTCTCTCGCTCTCTCTCTCTCT
>NC_079211.1:48167243-48187484 GCF_029633865.1 Lampris incognitus | reverse complement strand
CGGCTTGCCGTCCCCACAGACACAATTGGCCGTGACTGTGGGTGGGAAGCCGGACGTGGGTATGTGTCCTGGTCCCTGCTCTAGCGCCTCCTTTGGTCGGTGCCTGTTCGGGGGGGGGGGGGGGATAGCTTGATCCTCCCACGCGCTACGTCCCCCTGGTGAAACTCCTCACTGTCAGGTAAAAAGAAGCGGCTGGCGACTCCACATGTATCGGAGGAGGCGTGTGGTAGTCTACAGCCCTCCCCGGATCGGCAGAGGGGGTGGAGCAATGACCGGGACGGCACAGAAGAGTGGGGTAATTGGTCAAGTACAACTGGGGGGAAAAAGGAGGCCAAAATATCCCAAAACTTAAATGAACAGTTGTGAGCCAAAGACTCAGTAGAGAATATAGGCCTAGAGCAATTATACGCAGTAAAACCTAAAAATGAAAGGCCAGCTGTATTGGGGCTGAATACACCTCAGCTATAACATACTCTGTTTCAGTCATAGGCTCACATTCTGTATCGTTACTACTGTTAGCAGGCACGGCCAGAAACTCTACATGACATTGAAGCGTTGCATTTTCTGTTGTTTCAGATCACACACACACACACACACACACACACACACACACACACACACACACACACACACACACACACACACACACACACACACACACACACCACACACACAAGTTGGACATCCCATGAGTCCAATGTCACGCACACAATGGGATTAGCATCACACTCTGATGCAGACATACAGGAAATGCTAATCCAGATGAGAGTGCTTAGCTGTCCAGCACTGTCCTCTCCATGTCTCTTTCGCTCTCCCTCCCATTGTCACTTTTCTCTGTCTCCTCCTCTTCCTCTTATTCTCTCCTCCTCTGCTCTTCTACCTCCTAATCCACCCCCACGTCCCGTCCGCTTGCTTCGGCCTGTGTGCCCTTACACTAATAAGCTGTTATCTCTAGCATGGATAACATCACGCTAGATGGCTATTTAAGACAAGGCAAAATTCACTTAAAAAGGAACTTAAGATAAGCTTAACAAGACGGAGGTTATCACGTCCCTTGAAACCTCTGCAGCAAGGATACTGGGTCAGTTTTCACCCTTGGTGCTTTTAGACTAGATATTGTAACATTGCATAGGGCTATTCTCCGAAATGGATATGAGAACGAAACCATGAAAACAAACACCATACCATTTACAGTATAATAACTAATATTCGACTCAGTAAATCACTGCTTTGCAAAGTTAGGTAATTGTTGTGTTTAGGGCCACACCCTGTAACCAAAACTGACATAACAGTTGTGAATCAGATTGAGCGTTTGACTCTGCCAATTTACTCTACCTGCTTTAAGTGATAGGACAGCGGTCGTGTGACAAAGCCAGACATTCAAGAAAGGCTCAGCAAACAATAGAGTGGTGAATAAAGATGGAATAATACCGGCCTTCATATGATAATACATTCCAGCCATATTTGAATATAACAAATATAGACAATGGGGTATCATGAAGCAAGATTTCTAATAGTAGATAACACAGAAGATTACCAAAAAGCAGCGGACAGTATAGAAAGCCAAATAACTATACACTGTTTTACTATTTTGATAAAACACTACGCAATTAGAAATCATGAAGCAATTCTTAAGTTTGTGATCATCACAAGTGTAAGCACTACCTGTTGTTATGTATTGGGCTGGGTGTTTGTTCTGGGATAATGCCCCCGGCTACCGCCGGAGGGCGACAGTGTTTATTTTCATGTTGGTTTTTGGTTGCACTTCCGGTTCCCGTCTGCGTCATTAATGTGCACGTTGTAGCTCATGGGAATACTGCCTCACTCCCTTTATTCTATTGCCCTTATGGGAGGGTAATACGGTAACGTCAGTATGTTCACATAGGGAACATAACAAATTGGCGGTGAGTAAAGTACACCTGGCGATTCTCAACAATCGGTCTTTCGGTCGTGATGTCATACGGGCGTTGCATTTTGGGAGAGCCGCCATCTTCCAAGTAACGTTAATCATTGTTGTTAGCTGTTAGCATAGATTTTTCTTTCTAACTATTAGTGCGTCAAATATGTTTCGAATTAACGTTAAGATCACAGATTTTCTTTGGTAAGATTTTAGGTTAGGTCTATATATATTTTTAAGTAATATTTCAGGTTAGATTGGATATACGTATAGTTATATATTAGATTAGATAGTGCACACAGGCGAGATGGTTGGGCGTTCTTGTTGTGTGAAGAATAGCCACAGCAAATCCCACGATCTCTCCGGTATTAAACTGGAGAATGGGTTACGCTTTTTTTCTTTCCCTTCTTGGAAGAGAAACAAAGGAAAGAACATAGAGGACTTAACCAAGAGGCACAGCTGGCCTGGGTTGCAGCAGTGAGACGCAAATCGACCACGTTCCAGTACAGTGCTCTTTGCATTTTCACAAAGGTAAGCTTTCCTTTCTCTCACACACGCTAATATATGGCTAAGTCAATGGCTAAAGTGCTAGCTAATTCGTAAACAATGCCTCTGATCCTTGGAAGATGGCACTTGGCGTCGCGTTGCCCTTGGAAACGACCCACATCCGAAAGACCGATGCTTGGGCGGCGAAGAATCACGCTAGTTTGTGGTGGGTAGCATTGCTGGCAGTGGTGCTGGCGTATACACGGAGAGATGGTGGGCATCAGCGCCTTCGAACAGTTGACGGAGCAGTGGCCGATAAATGTGGAGGGGTTTGAACATTTCGTGCTGGCAAATGGAATGGAGAGCGAGAAGAAGCTCCCAGTTTTTCTCAGTGTGATCGGGCTGACAATTTATGGTCTGTTGCGCAGCTTAATCGCCCCAGATAAGATGGGAGAGAAAACTTAACGATCAGACTGTGAAAGTACTACGAGCCCATTTCTCCCTGAAGCCCATTGTGATTGCTGAAAGATATTGCTCTCACGAAAGACATCAAGTGGAGGGGGAGACAGTGGCACAGTATATCTGAAAAATCTGTCAGAGCACTGTGAGTTTGGGGCTTATCTGCAGGACACACAGAGTGACAGGTTGGTCTGCGGCCTCAACGGCGAGTTCATTCAGAAGAGACTACTAACAGAGGCTGCCATCACCTACCAGAAAGTGGTGGAAATCTCTGTGAAGACGGTGGCAAGGGAGTCCCAGCAGCTTAGGAGCTCCTTGAAGGCGAACGCCATGGCCGTCTCATCAACTCCAGGGAGGACATGCACCCGGTGTGGTAGGTCAGCTCATACTGAAAGTGACTGCTTCTACATAGATCAGGTCCGCCACCACTGCAATAAGAAAGGTCACATTTCACGCACATGATAAGAGAGAAAGCAGGGAAATAAAGCAGGGGACACAGTGAGGGAGGAAAAAAGAAAAAAAAAACGGAGGGAAAGTTCAAGGCGACGGGTTAATAAGCTGGACACTAGTGCTAAGCCAAGTGACACTTATACGACAGACTCAAGACACCGAATTAACCCTGCACATGGTAGATGTAGCTAATGACCGGACATGGAGAGAAAATGTCATACAGCAGGACAATCCAGCCTCTTCTGTAATCTGGGTCAGGCCAAAAGTAAAGGGGCAAATCGAGATGGGATTAGACACTGGGGGAGCAGTCTCCCTTATTTCAGAGAAGCTGTTCAAGGCAAAATTCAGCCACGTTCATCTACACCAGTGGTTCGCAACCTTTTTGGGGTCCTGGACCCCCTGCGTATTTTTGATCTACCCTGAGGACCCCTCCACCTGATCTTGGGGGAGGGGGTTGCAATTTGATAGAAAGAGTAGAAACTGCATTTTAAATTGCATTATAGCATTTATTCACTCTTTGGGGCAAAAATAAGTGCTTTCAGTTGTAACTTAGATATAGTTAACAAAACAGAATTCTTATGCAGTAACTTTCAGATATGTGTAACAAAACAGAATATGTATTCTGTAACTTTCAGATATATGTAACAACAGAATTTTTATGCAGTAACTTTTAACAATGCAAACGGGAGCGAGATCTCTTATTAAAATACAATAAATTACACTTGTGAAACAGATGTAATTAGAGAAAAAAGTCCTGTTACCCTTTATAGTTTAGGTAGATAAAGGTCTCAGTCACATTTGAGTAAAATAATCCTATTTCTATAAATGTCGTAGGATCTTTTTTTTAAATATATTTTATTTTCACGGACCCCTTGCAATTACACCACGGACCACTAGGGGTCAGCGGACCCCCGGTTGAGAAACACTGATCTACACCACACCCACATCCTGCTGAAAACATATTCAGGTGAAGTGATCTCCCCAGTAGGGCTCATGAAAGTTTGGGTCCAGATAAACAAGCAAAGAGCACGACACCCCCTATATGTGGCGAAAGGTAATGCATCCCCCCCGTTTGGTCAGGAGTGGCTGAGAAAAGTGAGACTGAGCTAGAGAACAATAAAAACTGTAAGATCCATACATCATATGCGGGCAGACACTTTGGAAACAGTACTAAACGGGCACACAGATGTGTTCTGACACTCAAGCCAGGACAGGACACCAGTCTAAGTTCTGTCAGACTCATGTGGTTCCCTATGCACTCAGACCCAAAGTGGAGGCAGAGCTGGAGCACCAACAACAACGAAGGGTGATTTCCCCAGTTCAGTTCAGTTCAGTGAGTGGGCCACCCCCATCGTGCCAATCACAAAGAACAAGGGGGGGTGTACGCAACCATCAACCCTATCCTCTGTTCTGAACATTACCCCATCACCCAGATAGAAGACTTGTTTGCTTGTTTAGCGGGGGGCCAGCGTTTCGGCAAACTTGATCTCTCACGTCCTTACCTGCAGGTGCCAGTCCAGGAGAGCTGGACCTCACCATCACAACACACAAGGGAATGTTCTGTTACAACCGGCTGCCTTTTGGAATAACATCAGTGCCCCCTATCTTCCTGTGAGTCATGGACCAAGTCTTCAAGGGCTCTCCAATGTGTTCTGGGAGACATCCTAGTAACTGGATGTGATGACGCTGATCACCTGAAAAACTTGAAGGCAGTGCTGAGTCGCTTGGAGGAATTTGGTCTCCGGGTGCAGCGAGACAAAGGCAAATTTTTCAAAAGCTCACCGGAATACCTGGGACATCGTCGACAGCACAGGCCTCCACCAATCCCCAGAAAAACTGGGGGCTATTTCAGAGGCTCCCGCCCAAATGATTGTAATTCAGCTCCGCTCTTTTTTGGGGTTAATAAACTATTATGGCAGATTTGTCTCGAACTTGGCAACAACTCTCAGCCCCTTGCACGCATTGCTTCACGAGGGGGCACAATGGAATGGCCTCTGGAGTGTGAAAAAGCGGTCTGTATGGCAAAACACCAGCTCCTCTCAGAGAGAGTATAGACACATTATTAGCCCCAGCTGCCGATCAGATTGGCATTTGATGCCTCACCATATTGCGCGGGAGCGATGATTTTTCATGTGATGTCCAATGGTCTAGAGAAGGGGTGCCCAACTCCAGGCCTCGAGGGCCGCAGTGTCTGCAGGTATTTGTTCCAACCATGCACTACACTACCTGATTTAACTAATTCCTTCCCCTCCTTGGTCCAAGAGGTAAGCTAGTTAGTTAAATCAGGTGGGGGAGTGCATGGTTGCAACAAATACCTGCAGACACTGCGGCCCTCGAGGCCTGGAGTTGGGCACCCCTTGTCTAGAGAGACCCATAGCGTTCGCCTCCAGAACACTGAGCAAAGCCGAGCAAAACTCAAATTGAACGGAAAGCCCTGGGAATAATGTGATAAGCAAGGTAACAGTAGAAATTTATGTTTTTTAATTTCCCCCCGTTTTTCTCCCCAGTTTTACTTGGCCAATTACCCTATTCTTCCGAGCCGTCCCGGTTGCTGCGCCACCCCCTTTGTCGATCCGGGGAGAGCTGCAGACTACCACATGCCCCCTCAGATACTTGTGGAGTCTCCAGCCGCTTCTTTTCACCTGACAGTGAAGAGTTTCGCCAGGGCGACGTAGCGCATGGGGGGGATCGTGCTATTCCCCCAGTCCCCCCCCCACCCGAACAGGCACCCCGACCGACCAGAGGAGGCGCTAATGTGGCGACCAGGACACACACCCACATCTGGCTTCCCACCCGCAGACACGGCAAATTGTGTTTGTAGGGACGCCCCACCAACATGGGGATTCGAACCGGCCATCCCCGTTGTTGGTGGGCAACGGACCCGGACGCCCTAACACTAGATATTTTTAAACGTTTCTTTTTTCATTATAACTTCAAAATCCACCAGGACTTCTCTATTAGTTTTTTTTTAATTGAAATTAAATGTGGAGGCATCAGGAAACCCATATATGGAGTACAACTATGCCAACTAACATGAAGCCTTTCATGGGAATCCTGTACGGAAGTGAGTCGCCCCTGCCTGTTGCTGGTGCTCACGTGTGGCTACTAAAGACAGAATAGCAGCATCACACACTTCCATTTCCGGTAAAGTCAAGGGCAGGGGTTTCATCTACGGGGTTCATCTGAGTGCCTTTTTAACCCTTTGTTGGGGTTTCAAGACAGTCTATGTTGCTGAGTTACTCACAACACACTCAAAAAATTGGTTGCAACTCATGAATATTGCTGTATACTACACAACAAGGCGGGAAAACGCTCCCCTAAACCATATACAAGTGATATTTATATAGCACTTTTCTAGTCTACCGACCACTCAGTGCACGCCTCACATTCCCCCATTCACCCACTGATGGTGGAGGCTGCCATGCAGGGCGTCGACCTGCTCATCAGCAGCAGTTGAGGGTTCAGTCTCCTAGCTCAAGGACACCCTTGACGCACTCTCTGGCGGAGTCGGGGATCGAACCAGCGACCTTCCAATTACCAGACGACCCGCTCTACCTCCTGAGCCATGCCGCCCCTCTCCCCCCAAAGCGATAGAGAAGAAGAGCTAGAGTCCTGTAACATTGGGCCCAAGGTTGCAATCGTCCAGGGAACAATTCTCTTCTTCTGTGATTTCCTCAGGGGGACTTGGAGAGATAGATGCCTTTATTTTTCATATTCTAAGAATGCAGACTTACAGTAACGTGTGTGTGTGTCTGTGTGTGTGTGTGCGCGTGCTCGACTTGACTAGATGTTGTCCCAGATCTGTTGGGAAATAGTGACGTTTCAAATACGACCCTGCCTAAACGCCAGTAGGAAGTACATGCTGCGCATGCACAGAAGGACAGGTCCTCGGTGCGGTTCCCTATACCCGAACCATTTTTGCTCAGACGCTGTAAACCGTCGTTTGTGTTCCTCTCGTTTTTGATGAAAAACTGACTTTTCACGAGGCAGCAGATGGGAATAGCTTGTGTCAAATATTGAGCGAGAGAGAGAGAGAGAGGGGGGGGTGTAAATTGAAAAGAGCCTCTCTTCATTGGATTCAAGGTGCATAATATGAAGAAGTTGCAAGGCACTCTTCTGCCTGGGTGTATGTGGGTGCTGACACACACACACACACACACAAACCAAAACGTGTATTGTTGTTGTTGTGTGTGTGTGTCGCCTGAGCCCTGCAGGGCTGCTCCCCGTTGCTCGGAACAATGTGCACATGCATGGACGTGCCAGCGTGGGGGAGGAGGTGGGAAGGAGAGTCGAGTTCAAAAGCGTTCGCTCCTCCAGCTATCGAACACCTCTTAAACCTGGTAGAACTAATGGACTGAACCTCCCCCTGTGTGTGTGTGTGTGTGTGTGTGTGTGTGTGTGTGTGTGTGTGTGTGTGTGTGTGTGTGTGTGTGTGTGTGTGTGTGTGTGTGTGTGTGTGTGTGGCTGTTTATTTCTGTGCTGTCATCCAAGCTCTCAGGGCACCGAGTGCTAACAAACTGGCTTGTCTTTCCTTAGATTCCTCTTTCACGCTCTTTAGACGTGTGTGCGTGTGTGTGCGTGTGTGTGTTTGCTTATGTTAGTCAGGGTTACTGAACTCACGAATGGCTTTGCATATGCACGGGGATGAGGGTTTGTGCGCGTGCCTGTGTGCATGCACGCCTTGTTTGTTGATGTTCCTCATCAGCAGGGATGACGAAGAGGTGGGAAGACAGACTAAAAGCACAGATCAGATCAGAGCAGCCCGTCCTCCCTCGGTGCGGGTCGTCACGATCAGAATGAAGGAGGTGTTGAGCGGATGTTTCATTTGCGCATCCGGAGCGGGATCGATTCCCTCGCGGGGTGTCAAACCTGACAACGTGCCCAATTGTGCAAGACAAACCCACGCGGCGGCTCGTTCACGAGGGCGTGCGTGTCTGAGACGTTAGTCTGTTAGTTGTGCCTGGAGGTTTTGTCATTACCCTCACATCATTGCTGCAGTTGTGCGTGTTTGCGTGTGGGGCTATGCAGTCATGCACTGGGTGAGAATCACTCATCCGTCCATTATCCGAACCGCTTATCCTGCTCTCAGGGTCATGCTGGAGCCTATCCCAGCAGTCACTGGGCGGCAGGCGGGGAGACACCCTGGACAGGCCGCCAGGCCATCACAGGGCCGAGTTGGAAATTGGCTCTTAATGTTTTTTTTTCCCCATCTGAGATGTTTTGTGCAACACACATTAGCTAATGCTATTTTCTACTAGTACAGCTAGTAAAAGAGATTACACTGGCCCATATAAACATATGGTGTTTACCATAGTCCGGATAAGCTGTTATTACTAGTATGAGAAACCTGATGAGACCCATAGGGATATGTTGACTTAGACATTGCAGCATGTAAAAGCTTCCTGTTCTCTGTTGGTTGTCATTAACTGTGCAACCTCAGTCTTCCGTGAAATACATTATTATTATTATCATTATTATGATAATGATGATTATGATGTTGATGATTCTTCTTCTTCTTATCATTCTTCTTCTTCTTATTATTATGTTATTTTAATTTCTCGTTTTTAAAACAAAGGCTAAATATCCTAGAGGTTTGATAAAGTGTAGAAGGAAACGGACGGTCTGGGCAGAGGTATTCTGTTTGTTGTGGGACGCGAGGATACAAGTCTGCACAGAAGCGTGATATTATAGATGTAGTAGCTAAAAAGCTTATCCCAACCGGGAGGTGAACTAATATTGGAGATGATGTGGGCATTGTAGGATGCGGGTAGAAACGGTGACAATGCAAAGTTGAGGCTGCGTGGCTCTCTGCGGGTCAAGGAGCTGGCTGGCCTTTGTCTGGAAAACATTTAGAGGGAAGACATGGAAGGTGCTGTACCGAACTGTAGAATCACACAGAAGACAGGTGGCTTTTAACTAACTATAACTAGCCAGAAAATATCACGTGTCATATCTGAGTGGAAAATAGCAAAGACATTCAGGGAATCCCTTAGAAGCCCGAGCCATGGAAGGCAGCAATGTGCTCCAACTTGCTTCATTTCAAGAGAAACTGCTTGTATGTGTAAAACTTTACTTAAAAAAAATAGTAATTCGAATCATGAAAACGAATCATGTCATGCTTATGCCAGTTTTGTGGAATATTTATGCAGCACAGTGCTTATATGAGGGTTGTCCTCTCAGCCATAATAAAGTCCCAGTAAATCTTCCACAGAGAGGGAGCTTTCTATAGAGTCAAGTCAAGTCAGTTTTATTTGTATAGCCCAATATTACAAATTTGCTTCAGTGGGCTTAACAGCAACACAACATCCTGTCCTTAGACCCTCTCATCGGACAAGGAACTCATATACCCTGTTAGGTATATGAGTGTAAAATCACTCATATACCTAACAGGTAGCCATATACACAGTTATCCCTCTATTAGACGGCACTCCATCATTTGTATGTGTGTTTGTGCCATTTTGTTATACTTTGTATGCTGGTATCAGATTAGAAAACCTTATATATCGTAGCTTGATGTTGTTCACCTTGTCATGTACAGAGGTGTTGGCTCATGTATAAGTCCATGAGACACATTCAGTGCCCATAATATGTACTGTAGAGAACTGACCATAAATGCCTCTCTGCAGCTGCTGAAAACACCTTGTCTCAGAGATAATAATAATAATGAACTTTATTTATATTAAACTTTTCTGAACAGCGTTACAAAGTGCCTTACACAACAGGATAAAATAATGTGCATAGTCAAGATAAAACAACAAAATTACAATAAGTAGGACATAATGCCAGATCTGCTCCACAGAACAAGGTAAAACACTCTCAGGATAAAGTCACAAGAGCATACTTAAAACGAAAAGAATTAGAGCTGAAAAAATAAGGATTATGATAAAAATAATTAAGATAAGGCGATGAAAGAAAATCTAAAGAATTACATTACATTACATGAAATTACATTATATTATCCAAACCGCTTATCCATACTCAGGGTCGCGGGGATGCTGGAGCCTATCCCAGCAGTCACTGGGCAGCAGGTGGGGAGACACCCTGGATAGGCCAGTGTAAAATTACACAAGTATAAAAAAAATAAATAAAAATTGGGCAACAACAGATTCACTATAAAAAAGCCTTCATGCAAAAGTAAGTTTTAATAAGTGATTTAAAAGAAGGCAGTGAGTTTGCTAATCTGTTTTCCTCAGGTAGGGAGTTCCACAGCTGTTGGACTCTTACAGAAAACGCCTGGTCACCTTTAGTAGTGAGGCTGGCTGAAAGAACAGTTAAAAAGGACCTGCCTGAGGAGCACAGGCAGTGACCAGACCCACGGGCTGTGAGTAAATCAGTAATATATGTGGGAGCAAGGCCATGTAGGGCTTTAAAAGTAATTATTAAAAGTTTAAAATCACTCATATGAACAGGTAGCTAGTGAAGCACTGCAAGAATGGGAGTGATGTGCTCGTGTCTCACAGAATTTGTCAGTCTGGCAGCTGAGTTTTGGATGAGCTGGAGATTGGGGCTGAGCCCTGAATTTACATTAATCCAGACGTGATGAGATAAATTACTTTGTCAAGGTCCGTTTGACATAGAACATTTTTAACTTTTGCAATGTTCCTAATTTGGAGAAAGCAAGACTATACTACCCTGGTGATTTGTGTGTCAAAATAGAGCTTGGAATAAAAAAAAAGACACCCAAATTGTGGGCTGAGTGCTTAACATTGGAGGACAGGTTCCCTAGACTCTTTTCCAGGTCACCAGTTAGGTTAGGGGGGCCGAATAAAAGGACCTCAGATTTAGACTCTTTGAGCCAGAGGACATTTTGTGACATCCAGCACTTAATATTGGAGAGACAAGCCATAACACGAGAAAGATTGGGTATGTCAAGTGGAACATAAAGCTGGATGTTGTCTGCATGACAGTGGAAATTAATATTATGATGATGGATGATCTGACCCAGGGGGAGCATGTAAATCGAAAGTAATAATGGACCAAGAATTGACCCCTGGGGGACACCACATGTGAGGGGGACTGGGGATGAGGCAAATTCTCCCATTATAACAGAGAAAGAACTGTCAGATGGGTAGGATTGGAACCAGGCAAGAGCAGTATCCTTAATGCCAACATAGTTTTCCAGGCAATTTAAAAGGATGCCGTAGTCAACCATATCAAATGCGGAACTCAGGTCAAGCAGAATTAAAATTGAGCAAGCACCAGAGTCAGCGGTGAGCAATAAGTCATTGATAACTTTAATGATAGCTGTTTCTATGCTGTGGTTGGTGTGGAATCCTGATTGAAATTGCTTGAAAATACTAAAACTATTCATGTGTGTGATTAGTTGAAGAGCAACAAACCTTTTGAGAGTAGGCGTCTTCAGGAGAGGTTGGACTATTCCGTGTTTAAAACTAGAAGGGAACAAACAGTGAGCAGTTGAGAATGGAAAGAATTTGTGGGCCAACAGTGAGAAGTACCTCTTTCAGAAATCTAGTGGGGATGGTGTCCAGTTGACAGGCGGAAGAGTTCAAGCGGGAGATTAACTCTTCTAAGTCTAATAGAGAAATTAGCTTAAAGCGAGTCAGACTGGCGGAGGGTTTGATGCAGGTGGGGGATTGCTCGTCACCGGCGTAATGTGGAGCCTGATGTCATATATTTTCTTCATAAATTGGTGGAGAAATTGCTCGCATTTTTCAGTGGATGCATCCAAAGATTCCCTCGGGGGTTAACCACTGAATTTATTGCCTGAAATAAAACCCCGGGGTTGTGGCAGCTACCAGCAATTGAATTAGAAAAGTCGGAATGCCTTGCTTCCTTAACTGCATTCTGACAAGCCAGCATCAAACTTTTCAGTCTATCAAGAGATGCCTTGAGTTTGTCCTTGCATTGCCTCTTTAAATCCCTTGTGTGGTCATTAAGCCAAGGGAGGGCGTTTTGTTTGACATGTTTAACTTTGATCGTCCAACTGGTATTATTAAAATTATCCAATAAATCATTTTCAGAGAGATCCTTCTGGTTAATGGTGTTACTAGCCGGAGCCGTCAAAAACTTTTTTTTTCTAAAACTACTAGCTGACTTGGAATTAAAAGACTGAGAGCGAAGACAGGTAGATGGCTTGTGAGCAGGGGGCGGGAGCAGGGTATGAAAAAAATCACAGCTTTGTGATCAGAGACATTAAAATCTAGCACTTCAGTATTACTAAGAGAAACATTATAAGGCAACACCAGATCAAGAGTATGCCCCTTATTATGAGTTGGCTCCTTAACAGATTGTTCAAGATTAAAAGTCTCAAAGAGGTTAATAAAACCAGTGATAAAACAAGATGTGGAAGGGCAGCAAACATGTATTTTAAAATCCACCAAGGATAAAAACTCTGTTGTATTTGCCCACAATAAAAGAAAGAAGTTCAGAAAATTCTTGAATGAAACTAGTATTACTCGTATGGTTTATAGATTAAAATACAGAATATCAGATGGTGGCCATTTAAAAGAAAACCAAAAACTATGGCGCTTAGGGTTAGGGTAGTTTTTGTGTTTTCAAATATATGTAAGTGACCGGCATTCTCCCGGGAGGCCAGACCAGCCAGAGCAGCATCTTGATAATGTGACTCACGCAAGAAAAACTTGGCCCATACAACTTTGTGGTGCTGGACAAGACAACTCAGTGACATCGTGTCGCCCAGCACGATTTTGTAGATTAAATGACTCAAAGAGAGATTGTGTATGGGGAAAATTCCAGGCGAGAGGGTCAGTGACAGATGAGGCCAATGGAGGGAGCCAGTTAGTCACATGGAGAAGACTGTATGGCATGCTGCAGGTTGGCCGCTAGTATCCGGCTGCCCAGCTGAATTTCACCTGTGTGGGTGGACTCTGTCGGAGCTCAAGAAGGAGAGACGATCCCAAAACAGATTAAAATGATCAATAAAACCAATATTGTGAGCTCTGCTGACAGATGTGAGCCATGTGTGCTGGCTGAGGATTCTGCTGAAACGCCCTGCTCCACGGGCCAGTGTTGGAATAGGAGATAGAAACAGACCTTCCCTACATAATTGAAAAGCTGAAAAAAAGTCAATAAACACCTTTTTAGTTAATTCAGACTGCTGACCAGCTGCATCGTTTGTCCCCGCATGAACGGTCACTTGATTGGTGGAGGACGGGACTGAGCGGAGTTTATTCAGGATATCAGGGACTGTGGCTAGGGAAACAGTGAGTGGCTGTGTTGAGAAAACGGATGTTCCTGATTATGGAATCCCCAACTATTAATGTAGCTGGGGGGGGGGGGGAGCGGATCAGGAGATGTCAGCTGTGGGTGTACACGATCCTCACTGTGTTTTGAAATCGCCGACTGCAGATGTGGTGTCCAAGCAAACAAGTGCCGTGATGAGGCAGGGACATCAGCTCTGAGAATGGATTTCTCTGCATGCACAGAAGACTTTGAGAGCATCTAATCATGGCCTCTTGCAGGATCTTATGACAGGAAGACGAGGTCATTACCCGGGATGAGGGCTGTTGTTTTGGCTTCACAGTAGGATGGTGAGCCACCTGAACACTGCTAGCCACCAGCGGGGTAGCTTCTGTGTTGGCAGGCACCATTTTCTTAGAAGTGCCCTGATCAGCCAGAGTCACGTAGAGGTCGGAGAGGCCTAGGCAAGGGGGGCCGCCCCATCCGAGCCTCTCTTGTGACCGCGGACCACCACTTCGTCCCAGGATGACTGGTGGTTAAGTGTCGAGCAGGAGGCAAGCCATAGACAAGTGGTGGGGTCCCAGAGAACTGTGTCCTGGATAGTTGCACTGAGAGTGGCAGTCCGTGTGGACTGCCCAGAAGCCACATCCATGAAGCTGGTCAAGAGGGAGTCTTTCTTATGGAGTTCATCAGAAAGCCGTCCAACATCCTCATCAAGGTCAGCGATCATCCTATTTGTTTTCTTTAGTAGCACACAGTCCTCACAGGGCAACGTTGGCAGAACTGTTTGGTTAGCTTAGCCGCATGCTAGGAACAAGCCACATACAGCACCAGCGCTAACGAATCAGAGGCTCCAGTGCCATCAAGTCAGTGCAGGAGCCGATGATTGAATAAAAGCCACCAAGGGGTTGTTAAGTTGTTAGTTATAAAAGTTAAAATATTACAGTGAAAGTTAAACGTTAAAAAGCACGCAGGGCAACAGACAAACAAACCGTCAGCTGGGATCCGATAGTGTGAGGGTGAGGTCAGGAGATGTGAACTTTCCATGGACTCCTCTCTCTGCCAGCAAAATGCTCATATTAGAGCCGGGTATGTGGATTAACAGCAGCAACAGAACGGGGGAGAGAGAGATAGAAGGAACAAGGCAGGGATAAGTAATGGGAAAGCGGGGGGGGGGGGGTCGAAGCTGAGAAAGAGAGAAGGAAAGGAAAATCAAGGAGAGCACAGCTTTTCCAAGGGCAGGATAGAAGAAAAGATAGAGAGAAAGACGCAGGTTACACACACGCACACACACACACACACACACACACACACACACACACACACACACACACACACACACACACACACACACAAGTGAGTGTAAATGAAAAGAGCTGATCTTGGTTTCGGTTTACCAACAGGTGTGATCTGAACATGAACGTTTTAGTAAAATGAAGCAATAAAGTAGCCCACAAAACTGTACAGAGACCAAGGGAGTAAACCGTCTGTTGTAACTCTTGACCTCCCCAAGGGGGCGTTCTCATTCTCTGATCGTCCTTCATGCTGGTGAAAATGAGATTAAAAACCAGGGAGTGGGGGGAAAAAACGTGTTAAAAGCTTGCAAAAACTTTTATTCTGGGATTAAGAAGTTTAAATGTAAATCTGTGCTGACATAAATGCAAATGAAGATACACAAACATCTTTTTTTCCGGGATATGTTGCTTTTTCTTTTTCATTTTAGACAAAGTCCAAGTTAATCTTCCGCTGAGTGGAAGGGCATGCTGGCTAGCTGTATTCCAGTTTGCCCTGCAAACAGGAGTTTAGCAGCCTTAAGACTTACTACTTTAGTCTTTTGAAACAGCGGTTCCCCCTCGCCTTCCCTGAGCATGTTGAAGCTGCATCTTGTGCCGCTTCATACGCTTTAAGCCAACGGAGTGGACGTGCTATTGGATACAGATAAAAGCTTTAAAGGATACAAACGTTTTATGCATCTCTTCACACACACACACACACACACACACACACACACACACACACACACACACACACACACACACACACTTGTACACAATCTTGAAATGTTCCAACCGTGAGCAAGTTAATGGACAGTTGTAGAAGTCACCTTCCCCTGAGCCAGTCAGGAATCTCCATTAAGACTTTGTAAACTTGCAGGAGCTCACCATCCAGCCCGATACTGAGTATGCAAGTGTTGCTGTCTCGTAGGTGAGAGTGAGGACAGGTTGAGCAGCTACTTTGAATTAATTACTGTGGGCAATTTTCCACTTGTGCATGACAACCTTTTCTCTAGGTTGTTTGACAAAGTAAGGGGGGAAGAGGCTCGTATTTAAGCAAAGTGAAAAAACAAAAAACGAAAATGCTCACAGGAATCGGGAATCAGGAACACTTTACTCGTCATTTCATTTCATGTACACAACTTTAATTGAAACGAAATATCGTTGACCCTGGCCATCAGCAGTGCAACACAAAGACAAAAACACATATCCAAAAACTACAAGAACACACAAATGCAAACTAACACATGTATCTTGTCTGTGAATATTCTCATTCATCCAGGTCATGGTTATCCAAATGAGTTGAATCAAGTGCAACTGGACTTGGTATATATCCGTGAAGACATTTCGCCTCTCATCCAAGAGGCTTCCTCAGGTCGTGCCTTTCTGACTAGACCAAGTTAGTCTGACTGGCTGGTCTAGTCAGAAAGGCAGGAACTGAGGAAGCATCTTGGATGAGAGGCGAAACGTCTTCACGGATATATACCAAGTCCAGTTGCACTTGATTCAACTCCTTTGGATAACACATATATCCAAACTAAACAAAAAAATCACTCCCCAAGGAATCAAACACCAGCCATGATGACTGTCGGAACTGCTGGTCTGCATGGGCTAGCAGTTAGCTAAGCCCACCCCGCTTCCATGTCCTGTCAGAGCACCCTTGGTATTTCGTCTTCGGACGCAACTTCGGACAGGGTCATGGTCCTTGGGCCCACCGGACGCAGCAGACCAGGCTCCCTCAGCCGATCCAACTTCAGCTCTCCCAGCCAGAAACCCTCGACACAACTCCCTGCACTCCACATGGTGACACCAAAAACACCACAGTCAATGCCAGGTGAGGCCGCCGCCAAACCGCCCTCGATGTTATCGGAACTACCAGTCTGCATGGGCTAGCAGTTAGCTTAGCCTGCCCCGCTTCCATGTCCTGTCAGACCGCCTTTGGTGTTACCTCCTCAGGTGCAGGTTCAAGGCAGGGCCGTGGTCCCTGGGCCCACAGGATGCAGCAGACCAAGCTCTCCCAGCCGATCCTTAGACACAGATGTGGACGAAGACAAAACTTAGATGCAGATGTGGACGAAGACAAAACTTAGACGCAGATGTGGACAAAGACACTGCATGGACTGTACTGGGTGAGGCTGCTGCAAACATGAATTTGCGCCGCCATCTTCCCACATGTCTCACAGGAGAAAGGCGATCTGTTTCTAAAGTTGGCGTTCTACCGTGTCTTAGTGTATTTTGAGAGGACTATCGGACAGCATTGCAAGATTAAATATCTCATCTTCTTCTCAGACCTCCAGGCAAGGTCGTCTTCACCCTAATTCTGTGACAAGAACTCTCCTAAAAACGACTCCTGCTGTATCTGTCTATCTCTGAATCTATATGACTAGTAATAACATCAGTTTAACAACACATCCATGGCAGAGCAGCTGAAAAATTAACCATGTCAAATCACAAAAACATATTGCTGCAATAGAAGAAAAAAGAAGAAGAAATCCACTCTATTTGGTCATTGAACACGTTACAACGAATATGTTCTCTGCATTTAACCCATCCTACTGTATAGGAGCAGTGGGCAGCTGCAGCACCCGGGGACCAACTCCAGTTCCTCTTTCCATTGCCTTGCTCAGGGGCACAGACAGGAGCATTAACCCTAACTTGCATGCCTTTTTGATGATGAGAGGAAACCAGAGCACCCGGAGGAAACCCACACAGACACGGGGGAGAACATGCAAACTCCACACAGAAAGGACCTGGGACAGCCTGGGGTTCAAACCCAGGACCTCCTTGCTGTGAGGCAACAGTGATAATCACTGGACCACCGTGCTGCCCTTTGTGCGCGTAAATGCTAATACTTAACACCATAGTGCTTGCAAATGGCGTTCAAAATCATCAATACGTACATGAAATGTAAAAACTACATAAATAATGGATAAACTTTGTTTAAAGAACACTAATAGAGTTCCCAAGTGAGATGGTGGGCCACTGATAATAAACATGAAATCACATAATATTTCCATTGCTTCGCCAAGCAGCATTGGTCATCTAGTTTGTGAAAGGGAATAACCTGCCTGCTGCTGTCAGACAATCAGAGTCTGCTGAGTCCTTTAAATCCAAACTTAAAACTCATATTTTTTTCTTAGCCTACGATTAGCTGCCTTTAAGTTGAGTGCTTCACAACCTGTACTGCACGGCGGGTCGGTTTCTGCCTTAATGAATTTATCAAGCACTGTTCTGCCAACAAGATAGACTATTGACTATTGCAAACTGTTCTCTTCTCTCACATGTCTTTTCTCTCTCTCTGAATGATGTCTCCCCCTTTCTCTTCTCCCGTGTATGTGAATGGTGTTATGTGAGTCTCCCCTGTGTGCACGTGCAGTCTGTCCTCCTCCCAGGTCTCCATGGTGACTGTTCTGGTGGCATCTGGACACTGCTTGGCACGCTCCTCATCATATTCTTCATATATTTTATAATTCCATTGTAATTCTGTTGTCCTCTTTCAATGTTGTGTTGTGTAAATTGTGTAATCACAACATCCACTGCACGTTGTCCATCTTGGGAGAGAGGTCCCTCCTCTGTTGCTCTCCCTGAGGTGTCTTCCTATTTTTTCTCCCTGTTAAAGGGTTTTTTTAGGGAGTTGTTCCTTATCTAATGCAAGGGTGTAAGGACAGGATGTTGCTGTAACCCCCCTGAGGCCATTTTGTAATTTGCAATATTACGGACTATAAAAATAAAACTGACTTGACTTAAGAAAAAAAAATAAAGAAGTTGCTTAAGAGGAATTTGACCAGGTTGCTGCATTTGCATAGCAAGTACATTAATCAAGCCATCTTGTTACAAAAGATGATACATGATTTAGACTACTGTTGGGAAGTTGTTTAGCTGGGGAAGTTATTTGTGGGCTCAGCCTTACCATGCATGTAAACTGAACCAATTAAAAAATTTGCAGTCGGTACTCTGTCAAAATGTTAGAAAAATCACAAGATTTGTAGTGAAAACCAATAGACTACTTGAAAAACGGTGTCAAATGACAATATTAAAAGCTCGCTGCCGTCAGCAGTTAGATGAGGGCGCCGTTGTGCTGGCAGAAAAATGTTTCCCTGCAGCCCAGTAACATACCAGCAGGCATTGCCTCCTCTGTACCACAGAGGATGCTCACCATAGTGACTCTGTGCCCTGGGCGGGGCGCTTTCTGCACAGCCACAGTTACTGCTGCTGCCTTTACTGCTGTCAGTTCAGGCCGTGGAAGCCTACGTCATCCAGTGCGAGTGCTAACATTGCTACGTACATCCAAGGGGACTCTCATTTTCTAACCCAACACGTGCCATCTCAGTATATCTAATCAATGTCCCCTCATATACACTGCGTCCCATCATGGCACTGGGAGCTGCACAAAATACTTTACACCTGAACCTAAATCTCCTTCCATTTGCTGATCTCTGCTCCTCCATAACCTTTCCTGCAATATCCCCACGCGGAAGGGCCTCAGTCGCCCATACCAGAAATCAGAATCAGAAACACTTTGCCATTTCATTTCATGCACTTGCGCACATCAAATGAAATGACATGTGGTTTCCCCCCAGCCCACAGCAGTGCAACACAAAGACAAAAACACCTATCCGCACTACAAGAACACATACGTCTATCCAAACTAACACATACATCTAAACTAAAAAAAAAAAAAAAAATCACTGTCCAGGAGAATGAACGCCAGCCAGGATGACTGTCGGAACTGCCGGTCTGCATGGGCTAGCAGTTAGCTTAGCCTGCACCGCATACTGCCAGACCGCCCTCAGTGTTTCCTCTTTGGGCGCAGCTCCGGGCAGGGCCGTGGTCCCTGCGGACAAAGCTGTCCCAGCCGATCCAGCACCAGCAGTCCTACTCACCACACGAAGACAAACTTAGACGCAGACGTGGACAGAGACACTACATGGACGGTACTGGGTGAGGCTGCCACAAACGTGAATTCGTGCCGCCATCTTCCGACATCGGCACTGGGTGAGGCTGCTGCAAACGTGAATTTGCGCCACCATCTTCCCCCACCGGAAGTGGAATTTGGAATATGCACCAAACCAATTGTCATATCTTCCATTCAGTCAGCTGACAAATCATTTCCAGACTCACTTACTGCTGCTACATGTTTCAGCACTCGGTTGTGTTCTCAGGTGTATTATCCTTAGTCAGGACTTGTTTTACATCCTGACAGAATATGTACCTATGCCTGAGCATAACAGACAGCCACCTTCCCATTGAATGAACATTGTGGAGACGGTAGCGCCTCATGCAGCATTGATAATGAGCCGGATTTAGGGCAGTTCAATGCCCCAGAGGTCTCTCCACACTCTCCAATTCATCCACCGACTCTTCTTTGCCCAAGAGGTTGTCATAGTACACCTCGCAGCTTCTTCCTGACAATGAATTTGTAACACAATCGTTTTTCCTTCCCCTGACAGAGTTGTTCTGCTCTATAAAGGTTGCCCTGGGCTTGTCCCTAAGCCCCACACCACATTGAAGAAC
>NC_079211.1:48157243-48164743 GCF_029633865.1 Lampris incognitus | reverse complement strand
CTCCGGGGGCTCCGGTTTCCTCCCACAGTACGAAGACATGTAGGTCAGGTGAATCGGCCATACTAAATAGTCCCTAGGAATGAATGTGTGTGTGTGTGTGTGTGTGTGTGTGTGTGTGTGTGTGTGTGTGTGTGTGTGTGTGTGTGTGTGTGTGTGTGTGTGTGTGTGCGTGCGTGTGTGTGTGTGTGTGTGTGTGTGTGTGTGTGTGTGGGCCCTGTGATGGACTGGCGGCCTGTCCAGGGTGTCTCCCCGCCGGCCTCCCAATGACTGCTGGGGTAGGCTCCAACATCCCCACGACCCCAATTGGGACAAGTGGCTTGGATAATGGATGGATGGATGTGTGTGTGAGAGAGAGACAGAGAGAGAGAGAGCGAGCGAGAGAGAGTATAAAAGGAGTGAACGAGAGAGGGGGAAATAACTAGTCTGTGGGGTGTGTGTGGATGTGTATATTTATCTGTGTGTGTGTATGCATGTGGATTTGGAACTGAAAGAGAAATGGCAGAGAAAGAAAATGGAAAATGGAGACACACACAGAAGAGGCAAGTTACCCACCTTGCAAGTATCACATGGAAACCCCAACAGGCAACTCTCATGTGGGCAGTGTGGAGTAAAACCGCGTCAGCTGTAAACGAGGTGGATGCATTGACTCGGAAAAGTCAGTGGCCAAGATGTGGTTGCTGCCGCTGGCTCCTCGTGGTTTCCCTGCAGCTCAGTCAGTCATGCATTGGGGAAACGTGTCCTTCTGTTGTGTTAGGAAGGCGGTGTGATGTTTGGGGGTTTGGTGCTGAATGGATCCGCTTGTGACTAGTGAGTGTACCTGCCCAGCAGATGTGCTCCGATCAGAACAGGAGGCAGCTGGGCCAACAACGGCATCAGCAGCGGCAACAATGGCCAGTACCAACCAGTAATACTCCAGTTAAACCGTCCACACTTTAGGGGTGTCAGGGTGGTGTGGCGGCCTATTCCGCTGCCTACCAACACGGGATCGCTGGTTTGAATCCCTGTGTTACGTCCGGCTCGGTCAGGGGGCCTTACACGCACAATTGGCCGTGTCTGCGGGTGGGAAGCCGGATGTGGGTATGTGTCCTGGTCGCTTGGGGTGCCTGTTCGGGGGGTAGGGGGAACTGGGGGGGAATAGCGTGATCCGACCACACACTACGTCCCCCTGGTGAAACTCCTCACTGTCAGGTGAAAAGAAGCGGCTGGTGACTCCACGTGTCGGAGGAGACGTGGTAGTCTGCGGCCCTCCCCGGATCAGCAGAGGGGGTGGAGTAGAGACCGGGACGGCTCGGAAGAGTGGGGTAATTGGGCAGGTACAATTGTAGAGACAAAGAGGGGGAAAAAAATCCCCCCCCCCCAAAAAAAAGAAGAAGTCAGTTACCTTCGTTTAACAACATTTCCTGATCACTTCCTGGTCAACTGTGTCTTCATTGTCATGTGACCTTAACAGTTTCATTGGCTCCAGACAAGTTCGTGCGGCCGTAACCAGAAAACAATCAGAAGAGAGAGAGAGGCGGAGAGCAGAATGATGGATGAGAGGAATTAACAACGTCAAGGGGATTCTCAGGAAAACAGATTGTTCATACATTATGTTGGAGGTTCTGTGTGTATAGTCAGTGTGTGTGTGTACAGTATGTGTACATATCTGTTAACTATCTGTTCTTACTCACTTCAGTGTTGCCTCGTGCCGAACCCAAACCTAACCCAGAGTCTTACACAGTAGTTACACACACTCTGAAACTGTGTTGAATGAACTCTAATTAGTTACTTGAGCACATATTAGTAAAGCAAGTTGCTTAGAAGTTACTTAACAGTTGTGCGGAACACTTTGTATCCGGCCAACTACCCCACTCTTCCGAGCCATTCCCCACTCTTCTGAGTCATTCCCCACTCTTCCGAGTCATTCCCCACTCTTCTGAGTCATTCCCCACTCTTCTGAGCCATCCCCCACTCTTCTGCACCATCCCCCACTCTTCTTAGCCATCCCCCACACTTCTGAGCCATCCTCCACTCTTCTGAGCCATCCTCCACTCTTCTGAGCCACCCCCACTCTTCTGAGCCATTCCCAACTCTTCTGAGCCATCCCCCACTCTTCTGAGCCATCCCCCACTCTTCTTAGCCATCTCCCACTCTTCTGAGCCGTTCCCCACTCTTCCGAGCCATTCCCCACTCTTCTGAGCCATTCCCCATTCTTCTGAGCCATCCCCCACTCTTCTGAGCCATTCCCCACTCTTCTTAGCCATCTCCCACTCTTCTGAGCCACCCCCACTCTTCCGAGCCATTCCCCACTCTTCCGAGCCATTCCCCACTCTTCTGAGCCATTCCCCACTCTTCTGAGCCATCCCCCACTCTTCTGAGCCATCCCCCACTCTTCTGAGCCATTCCCCACTCTTATGGGCTGTCCCGGTCGCTGCTCCACCCCCTCTGCTGATCCGGGGAGGGCTGCAGACTACCACATGCCTCCTCCCATACATGTGGAGTCACCAGCCGCTTCTTTTCACCTGACAGTGAGGAGTTTCACCAGGGGGATGTAGCGCGTGGGAGGATCACGCTATTCCCCCCCAGTCCCCCCGAACAGGCGCCCTAACCGACCAGAGGAGGCGCTAGTATAGCAACCAGGACACATACCCACATCTGGCTTCCCACCCGCAGACACGGCCAATTGTGTCTGTTGGGACGCCCGACCAAACCGGCGGTAACACGGAGATTCGAACCGACGATCCTTGTGTTGGTAGGCAACGGAAGAGACCGCCACGCCACCTGGATGCCCCGAAATAACAATTTTAAGTACATCCAACATTTTATTTTTTTGAAAGCATCATGTGGGCATAACGGTGGCCCAATGGTTAGCGCGGTCGCCTCACAGCAAGAAGGTCCTGGGTTCGAAGCACGGGGTTGTCCAACCTTGCGGGGGGGTCACCCCAGGTCGTCCTCTGTGTGGAGTATGCATGTTCTCCCCGTGTCTGCGGTGGGTTTTCTCCGGGTGCTCCGGTTTCCCCCACCATCAGAAGAAACATGTGCCCCTGAGCAAGGCAGTGGGAAAAGAGCCGGAGTCGGTCCCCGGGTGCAGCATGGAGGCGGCAGCAGCCCGCTGCTGCTAGCTACACAGACCACAGCTAGGGTGGGTTAATTTGCAGTAAATGAACGTCCCCAAGGGGATCAATAAAGGAAACTCAATCCTAAAAACTCGATGTACATCAGCTTTGATAGTATACCTGCGATTTCTGATGAAAACGGATGTATTCGAATAGTAGTGGCCTAGAATTTCGGCTAAATGAAGTACTCTGAGACCGCCCCCCCCCGCCCCATCTGTGTAGAGACAAGGTCAGTTCATTCAAGAGTTGGAATACACCTGATAATTAATTCATGTGCAGGGACGCCCAGGGTGAAATCCTGAAATGCAACCTTGCAGGGTGAACGGCCAGACTTGTAGCTGCGGCCCTTGAATGCACAAGACAAGAAGACGTGCCCGAAACTGCAGATAGCGTATTCAGGGGGAAGCACATTCAAGGTAAAAATACACCTTGAAGGTACTGGGAGGGGGAAGCACACTCAAGGTAAAAATACACCTTGAAGGTACTGGAATTATGAGATCATGGACAGCTACCAACCCCATGCACAGGTTTACGTTATATTTTCTATCCCTTCAAAACCCATTCAGTGGGAGGAATGTCATCCTCCCTGCTTCTCTTCCTCACTCAGTTTTAAGGTCTGTATGTAGGAGCCCTGAAGTCCGGACTGGTTTATTTAGGATATCTGAATTTAAGGTACCAGGAAACTGCATTTAGAACAGCGCACACTTCCATGGTTTGACGCACATCTGAATCCAACCAAAAGGTCAAGTGGAATTTAGATGGTTTGCTGACAGCCGATGATGGCCAGGCATGTTTAAGGAGAACCCTGGATGTTGATATGCTACTCGTATTATCTCAGTCTCGCTCCCGGTTCATTTGTCTGCATCTACCAGTGCAGGACGATGTTCCTGACAACAAAAAGAAAAAAAAATAGACGCAATGTGAAAGTGAAAATAACACATGTGACAAGAATGACAACTTAAGGGTAGATGGTCATTTCCCCCGGTGGCCTGGCTCATCACACATGGTCACACCTGGGAGGTGTCGAGAACCATCACCGTCCTCCATCCTATACGCTAGCCGCGGAGCAGCTGCTGAGGTTGTGACTCCATCTGTTTGTCTCCCTTGCCCAAGTTCTGAGACAAGCTATGGAAACATCTAACTCTCTCTCTCTTCCTCTCTGCCCCCCCTCCGCCTCCCTCCCTCCCTCCCTCCCTCCCTCGATGATCTGCAAGAGAAAGGTGTGGTCCTTCTCTGTTTATCTCTGATGCCTTAATCTCTCTCATCCTATTCTAGTCCCGTCTCCCTGGCAACACCCTCTGAATGAAGGCCTGAACACCCTTCTGAGCTCTCTTACATGACTTGTCCTTCACAAAATCCCTTTATTCCCCTTCATTCCTGCCCTCCTCTTTCTGACTCTTATGGAAGAGACAGACAGAGAGGCGTGAGAGAGAGCGAGATACATACAGAGAGAGAGAGACAGACAGACAGACAGAGAGGCGTGAGAGAGAGAGACAGATAGACAGACAAGAGAGAGAGACAGACAGACGGACAGAGGAGTGAGAAGAGAGAGAGACAGAGACAGACAGACAGATAGACAGACAGACAGAGAGATAGACAGACAGACATACACTCACTGGCCACTTTATTAGGTACACCTTGCTAGTACCGGGTTGGACCCCCTTTTGCCTTCAGAACTGCCTTAATACTTCGTGGCATAGATTCAACAAGGTACTGGAAACATTCCTCAGAGAGTTTGGTCCATATTGACATGATAGCATCACGCAGTTGCTGCAGATTTGTCGGCTGCACATCCATGATGCGAATCTCCCGGTCCACCACATCCCAAAGGTGCTCTATTGGATTGATGATCTGGTGACTGTGGAGGCCATTTGAGTACAGTGAACTCATTGTCATGTTCAAGAAACCAGTCTGAGATGATTCGAGCTTTATGACATGGCGCGTTATCCTGCTGGAAGCAGCCATCAGAAGATGGGAACATTGTGGTCATAAAGGGATGGACATGGTCAGCAACAATACTCAGGTAGGCTGTGGCGTTGACACACTGCTCAATTGGTACTAAGGGGCCCCAAAGTGTGCCAAGAAAATATCCCCCACACCATTACACCACCACCACCAGCCTGAACCGTTGATACAAGGCAGGATGGATCCATGCTTTCATGTTGTTGACGCCAAATTCTGACACCTACCATCCGAATGTCGCAGCAGAAATCGAGACTCATCAGACCAGGCAACGTTTTTCCAATCTTCTATTGTCCAATTTTGGTGAGCCTGTGCGAATTGTAGCCTCAGTTTCCTGTTCTTAGCTGACAGGAGTGGCACCCGGTGTGGTCTTCTGCTGCTGTAGCCCAATCTGCCTCAAGGTTCGACGTGTTGTGCATTCAGAGATGCTCTTCTGCATACCTCGGGTTGTATTGAGTGGTTATTTTGAGTTACTGTTTGCCTTTCTAGTAGCTCGAACCATTCTGGCCATTCTCCTCCTGAGCCTCTGGCATCAACAAGGCATTTTCGCCCACAGAACTGCCGCTCACTGGATATTTTCTCTTTTTCGGACCATTCTCTGTAAACCCTAGAGATGGTTGTGCGTGAAAATCCCAGTAGATCAGCAGTTTCTGAAATACTCAGACCAGCCCGTCTGGGCAACCACAAACCATGCCACGTTCAAAGTCACTTAAATCACCCTTTCTTCTCCCATTCTGATGCTCGGTTTTGAACTGCAGCAGATCGTCTTGACCATGTCTACATGCCTAAATGCATTGAGTTGCTGCCATGTGATTGGCTGATTAGAAATTTGCATTAACGAGCAGTTGTGACAGGTGTGCCTAATAAAGTGGCCGGTGAGTGTATATAGAGACAGACAGGACAGAGACATACAGAGAGAGAGAGACAGAGACAGACAGACAGACAGACAGACAGAAAGACAGAGGCGTGAGAGAGAGACAGAGAGAGAGACAGACAGACAGAGAGACAGACAGACAGACAGACAGAGAGGCGTGAGAGAGAGGCGACAGACACAGACAGACAGACAGAGAGACAGACAGACAGACAGACAGACAGACAGAAAGGTGTGAGAGAGAGCAACAGACACAGACAGACAGACAGAGAGACAGACAGAGAGGGCGTGAGGAGAGAGAGACAGATAGACATACAGAGAGAGAGAGAGAGAGAGACAGACAGACGGGACAGAGGAGTGAGAGAGAGGACAGAGAGAGAGACAGACAGACAGGGACAGAGAGAGACAGACAGAGAGACAGACAGACAGACAGACAGACAGACAGACAGAAAGGTGTGAGAGAGAGCAACAGACACAGACAGACAGACAGAGAGACAGACAGAGAGGCGTGAGTGAGAGAGCGACAGACATACAGAGAGAGAGAGACAGACAGACAGAGAGGCGTGAGAGAGAGAGACAGATAGACAGAGGACAGAGACAGACAGATAGACAGACAGACAAGCAAGAAGGCGGACAGACAGAGAGAGAGAAAGACAGACAGAGACAGACAGACAGACAGACAGAGGAAGTGAGAGGAAAAAGGGAGAGACTAGATGAAAAATAAGCAATCTCATCAGTAAGAAAGAAAAGTTAAGGAATGATTAATTTATACTTTTATTTTCTTTATCTTATTTTACATCTCTTAGTCCCCAGTGTGTTTACATGCAAATTAAAAGTTTGATTTTAATGAGATTAAGGCAGTAATTTGATTAGTACAACTGCCATTTAAACACCTTAATTGAACAATATTCGAAACCAATTAAGGTCTAAATTGCAGCCAGCATAATATGACTAACAGAGCTGGATTTTTTTTAATCAATTATTTAATTGACTCTGTTCTGTATACACCTCTGCTCTGTATACACCTCTGCTTTGTATACACCTCTGCTTTGTATACACCTCTACTCTGTATACACCTTAACTGAAGTTCCTTTGGACATTTGAGTGTGCACATGAACCAAAAAGTTCCCCACTACTGGCATCTGACCTGTAAACAATACACAAAGGACAACATGCCGAGCGGCAGTAAACAATCTCAACACACACACACACACACACACACACACACAACTGCAACTCCAGAAACACTCAGGTCAGAGGAAATGTCCTCTGTCTCTCAACTACAATAGCATATCCCATCTATTATTTAGTCTGTAGGTGTGTGTGTGTGTGTGTGTGTGTGTGTGTGTGTGTGTGTGTGTGTGTGTGTGTGTGTGTGTGTGTGTGTGTGTGTGTTCTGCAGACTTAATTTCTGTCACTGTGCAGGTGGAGGTTAAGGTGCATGGAGTCGGGGTGGCTTGCTGCTGACTGTAATAAGGTAGAAGTAGATGTTTGAGGAAGACCAGATTGTGTTGATGAGGAAGACCAGATTGTGTTGATGAAGAGGAAGAATATTCTTATGTGAATTTAAGG
>NC_079211.1:48130436-48157043 GCF_029633865.1 Lampris incognitus | reverse complement strand
CACACATTAGCTAATGCTATTTTCTACTAGTACAGCTAGTAAAAGAGATTACACTGGCCCATATAAACATATGGTGTTTACCATAGTCCGGATAAGCTGTTATTACTAGTATGAGAAACCTGATGAGACCCATAGGGATATGTTGACTTAGACATTGCAGCATGTAAAAGCTTCCTGTTCTCTGTTGGTTGTCATTAACTGTGCAACCTCAGTCTTCCGTGAAATACATTATTATTATTATCATTATTATGATAATGATGATTATGATGTTGATGATTCTTCTTCTTCTTATCATTCTTCTTCTTCTTCTTATTATGTTATTTTAATTTCTCGTTTTTAAAACAAAGGCTAAATATCCTAGAGGTTTGATAAAGTGTAGAAGGAAACGGACGGTCTGGGCAGAGGTATTCTGTTTGTTGTGGGACGCGAGGATACAAGTCTGCACAGAAGCGTGATATTATAGATGTAGTAGCTAAAAAGCTTATCCCAACCGGGAGGTGAACTAATATTGGAGATGATGTGGGCATTGTAGGATGCGGGTAGAAACGGTGACAATGCAAAGTTGAGGCTGCGTGGCTCTCTGCGGGTCAAGGAGCTGGCTGGCCTTTGTCTGGAAAACATTTAGAGGGAAGACATGGAAGGTGCTGTACCGAACTGTAGAATCACACAGAAGACAGGTGGCTTTTAACTAACTATAACTAGCCAGAAAATATCACGTGTCATATCTGAGTGGAAAATAGCAAAGACATTCAGGGAATCCCTTAGAAGCCCGAGCCATGGAAGGCAGCAATGTGCTCCAACTTGCTTCATTTCAAGAGAAACTGCTTGTATGTGTAAAACTTTACTTAAAAAAAATAGTAATTCGAATCATGAAAACGAATCATGTCATGCTTATGCCAGTTTTGTGGAATATTTATGCAGCACAGTGCTTATATGAGGGTTGTCCTCTCAGCCATAATTAAGTCCCAGTAAATCTTCCACAGAGAGGGAGCTTTCTATAGAGTCAAGTCAAGTCAGTTTTATTTGTATAGCCCAATATTACAAATTTGCTTCAGTGGGCTTAACAGCAACACAACATCCTGTCCTTAGACCCTCTCATCGGACAAGGAACTCATATACCCTGTTAGGTATATGAGTGTAAAATCACTCATATACCTAACAGGTAGCCATATACACAGTTATCCCTCTATTAGACGGCACTCCATCATTTGTATGTGTGTTTGTGCCATTTTGTTATACTTTGTATGCTGGTATCAGATTAGAAAACCTTATATATCGTAGCTTGATGTTGTTCACCTTGTCATGTACAGAGGTGTTGGCTCATGTATAAGTCCATGAGACACATTCAGTGCCCATAATATGTACTGTAGAGAACTGACCATAAATGCCTCTCTGCAGCTGCTGAAAACACCTTGTCTCAGAGATAATAATAATAATGAACTTTATTTATATTAAACTTTTCTGAACAGCGTTACAAAGTGCCTTACACAACAGGATAAAATAATGTGCATAGTCAAGATAAAACAACAAAATTACAATAAGTAGGACATAATGCCAGATCTGCTCCACAGAACAAGGTAAAACACTCTCAGGATAAAGTCACAAGAGCATACTTAAAACGAAAAGAATTAGAGCTGAAAAAATAAGGATTATGATAAAAATAATTAAGATAAGGCGATGAAAGAAAATCTAAAGAATTACATTACATTACATGAAATTACATTATATTATCCAAACCGCTTATCCATACTCAGGGTTGCGGGGATGCTGGAGCCTATCCCAGCAGTCACTGGGAAGCAGGTGGGGAGACACCCTGGATAGGCCAGTGTAAAATTACACAAGTATAAAAAAAATAAATAAAAATTGGGCAACAACAGATTCACTATAAAAAAGCCTTCATGCAAAAGTAAGTTTTAATAAGTGATTTAAAAGAAGGCAGTGAGTTTGCTAATCTGTTTTCCTCAGGTAGGGAGTTCCACAGCTGTTGGACTCTTACAGAAAACGCCTGGTCACCTTTAGTAGTGAGGCTGGCTGAAAGAACAGTTAAAAAGGACCTGCCTGAGGAGCACAGGCAGTGACCAGACCCACGGGCTGTGAGTAAATCAGTAATATATGTGGGAGCAAGGCCATGTAGGGCTTTAAAAGTAATTATTAAAAGTTTAAAATCACTCATATGAACAGGTAGCTAGTGAAGCACTGCAAGAATGGGAGTGATGTGCTCGTGTCTCACAGAATTTGTCAGTCTGGCAGCTGAGTTTTGGATGAGCTGGAGATTGGGGCTGAGCCCTGAATTTACATTAATCCAGACGTGATGAGATAAATTACTTTGTCAAGGTCCGTTTGACATAGAACATTTTTAACTTTTGCAATGTTCCTAATTTGGAGAAAGCAAGACTATACTACCCTGGTGATTTGTGTGTCAAAATAGAGCTTGGAATAAAAAAAAAAGACACCCAAATTGTGGGCTGAGTGCTTAACATTGGAGGACAGGTTCCCTAGACTCTTTTCCAGGTCACCAGTTAGGTTAGGGGGGCCGAATAAAAGGACCTCAGATTTAGACTCTTTGAGCCAGAGGACATTTTGTGACATCCAGCACTTAATATTGGAGAGACAAGCCATAACACGAGAAAGATTGGGTATGTCAAGTGGAACATAAAGCTGGATGTTGTCTGCATGACAGTGGAAATTAATATTATGATGATGGATGATCTGACCCAGGGGGAGCATGTAAATCGAAAGTAATAATGGACCAAGAATTGACCCCTGGGGGACACCACATGTGAGGGGGACTGGGGATGAGGCAAATTCTCCCATTATAACAGAGAAAGAACTGTCAGATGGGTAGGATTGGAACCAGGCAAGAGCAGTATCCTTAATGCCAACATAGTTTTCCAGGCAATTTAAAAGGATGCCGTAGTCAACCATATCAAATGCGGAACTCAGGTCAAGCAGAATTAAAATTGAGCAAGCACCAGAGTCAGCGGTGAGCAATAAGTCATTGATAACTTTAATGATAGCTGTTTCTATGCTGTGGTTGGTGTGGAATCCTGATTGAAATTGCTTGAAAATACTAAAACTATTCATGTGTGTGATTAGTTGAAGAGCAACAAACCTTTTGAGAGTAGGCGTCTTCAGGAGAGGTTGGACTATTCCGTGTTTAAAACTAGAAGGGAACAAACAGTGAGCAGTTGAGAATGGAAAGAATTTGTGGGCCAACAGTGAGAAGTACCTCTTTCAGAAATCTAGTGGGGATGGTGTCCAGTTGACAGGCGGAAGAGTTCAAGCGGGAGATTAACTCTTCTAAGTCTAATAGAGAAATTAGCTTAAAGCGAGTCAGACTGGCGGAGGGTTTGATGCAGGTGGGGGATTGCTCGTCACCGGCGTAATGTGGAGCCTGATGTCATATATTTTCTTCATAAATTGGTGGAGAAATTGCTCGCATTTTTCAGTGGATGCATCCAAAGATTCCCTCGGGGGTTAACCACTGAATTTATTGCCTGAAATAAAACCCCGGGGTTGTGGCAGCTACCAGCAATTGAATTAGAAAAGTCGGAATGCCTTGCTTCCTTAACTGCATTCTGACAAGCCAGCATCAAACTTTTCAGTCTATCAAGAGATGCCTTGAGTTTGTCCTTGCATTGCCTCTTTAAATCCCTTGTGTGGTCATTAAGCCAAGGGAGGGCGTTTTGTTTGACATGTTTAACTTTGATCGTCCAACTGGTATTATTAAAATTATCCAATAAATCATTTTCAGAGAGATCCTTCTGGTTAATGGTGTTACTAGCCGGAGCCGTCAAAAACTGTTTTTTTCTAAAACTACTAGCTGACTTGGAATTAAAAGACTGAGAGCGAAGACAGGTAGATGGCTTGTGAGCAGGGGGCGGGAGCAGGGTATGAAAAAAATCACAGCTTTGTGATCAGAGACATTAAAATCTAGCACTTCAGTATTACTAAGAGAAACATTATAAGGCAACACCAGATCAAGAGTATGCCCCTTATTATGAGTTGGCTCCTTAACAGATTGTTCAAGATTAAAAGTCTCAAAGAGGTTAATAAAACCAGTGATAAAACAAGATGTGGAAGGGCAGCAAACATGTATTTTAAAATCCACCAAGGATAAAAACTCTGTTGTATTTGCCCACAATAAAAGAAAGAAGTTCAGAAAATTCTTGAATGAAACTAGTATTACTCGTATGGTTTATAGATTAAAATACAGAATATCAGATGGTGGCCATTTAAAAGAAAACCAAAAACTATGGCGCTTAGGGTTAGGGTAGTTTTTGTGTTTTCAAATATATGTAAGTGACCGGCATTCTCCCGGGAGGCCAGACCAGCCAGAGCAGCATCTTGATAATGTGACTCACGCAAGAAAAACTTGGCCCATACAACTTTGTGGTGCTGGACAAGACAACTCAGTGACATCGTGTCGCCCAGCACGATTTTGTAGATTAAATGACTCAAAGAGAGATTCTGTATGGGGAAAATTCCAGGCGAGAGGGTCAGTGACAGATGAGGCCAATGGAGGGAGCCAGTTAGTCACATGGAGAAGACTGTATGGCATGCTGCAGGTTGGCCGCTAGTATCTGGCTGCCCAGCTGAATTTCACCTGTGTGGGTGGACTCTGTCGGAGCTCAAGAAGGAGAGACGATCCCAAAACAGATTAAAATGATCAATAAAACCAATATTGTGAGCTCTGCTGACAGATGTGAGCCATGTGTGCTGGCTGAGGATTCTGCTGAAACGCCCTGCTCCACGGGCCAGTGTTGGAATAGGAGATAGAAACAGACCTTCCCTACATAATTGAAAAGCTGAAAAAAAGTCAATAAACACCTTTTTAGTTAATTCAGACTGCTGACCAGCTGCATCGTTTGTCCCCACATGAACGGTCACTTGATTGGTGGAGGACGGGACTGAGCGGATCAACCCCGGGAGTTTATTCAGGATATCAGGGACTGTGGCTAGGGAAACAGTGAGTGGCTGTGTTGAGAAAACGGATGTTCCTGATTATGGAATCCCCAACTATTAATGTAGCTGGGGGGGGGGGGGAGCGGATCAGGAGATGTCAGCTGTGGGTGTACACGATCCTCACTGTGTTTTGAAATCGCCGACTGCAGATGTGGTGTCCAAGCAAACAAGTGCCGTGATGAGGCAGGGACATCAGCTCTGAGAATGGATTTCTCTGCATGCACAGAAGACTTTGAGAGCATCTAATCATGGCCTCTTGCAGGATCTTATGACAGGAAGACGAGGTCATTACCCGGGATGAGGGCTGTTGTTTTGGCTTCACAGTAGGATGGTGAGCCACCTGAACACTGCTAGCCACCAGCGGGGTAGCTTCTGTGTTGGCAGGCACCATTTTCTTAGAAGTGCCCTGATCAGCCAGAGTCACGTAGAGGTCGGAGAGGCCTAGGCAAGGGGGGCCGCCCCATCCGAGCCTCTCTTGTGACCGCGGACCACCACTTCGTCCCAGGATGACTGGTGGTTAAGTGTCGAGCAGGAGGCAAGCCATAGACAAGTGGTGGGGTCCCAGAGAACTGTGTCCTGGATAGTTGCACTGAGAGTGGCAGTCCGTGTGGACTGCCCAGAAGCCACATCCATGAAGCTGGTCAAGAGGGAGTCTTTCTTATGGAGTTCATCAGAAAGCCGTCCAACATCCTCATCAACGTCAGCGATCATCCTATTTGTTTTCTTTAGTAGCACACAGTCCTCACAGGGCAACGTTGGCAGAACTGTTTGGTTAGCTTAGCCGCATGCTAGGAACAAGCCACATACAGCACCAGCGCTAATGAATCAGAGGCTCCAGTGCCATCAAGTCAGTGCAGGAGCCGGTGATTGAATAAAAGCCACCAAGGGGTTGTTAAGTTGTTAGTTATAAAAGTTAAAATATTACAGTGAAAGTTAAACGTTAAAAAGCACGCAGGGCAACAGACAAACAAACCGTCAGCTGGGATCCGATAGTGTGAGGGTGAGGTCAGGAGATGTGAACTTTCCATGGACTCCTCTCTCTGCCAGCAAAATGCTCATATTAGAGCCGGATATGTGGATTAACAGCAGCAACAGAACGGGGGAGAGAGAGATAGAAGGAACAAGGCAGGGATAAGTAATGGGAAAGCGGGGGGGAGGGGGGGTCGAAGCTGAGAAAGAGAGAAGGAAAGGAAAATCAAGGAGAGCACAGCTTTTCCAAGGGCAGGATAGAAGAAAAGATAGAGAGAAAGACGCAGGTTACACACACACACACACACACACACACACACACACACACACACACACACACACACACACACACACACACACAAGTGAGTGTAAATGAAAAGAGCTGATCTTGGTTTCGGTTTACCAACAGGTGTGATCTGAACATGAACGTTTTAGTAAAATGAAGCAATAAAGTAGCCCACAAAACTGTACAGAGACCAAGGGAGTAAACCGTCTGTTGTAACTCTTGACCTCCCCAAGGGGGCGTTCTCATTCTCTGATCGTCCTTCATGCTGGTGAAAATGAGATTAAAAACCAGGGAGTGGGGGGAAAAAACGTGTTAAAAGCTTGCAAAAACTTTTATTCTGGGATTAAGAAGTTTAAATGTAAATCTGTGCTGACATAAATGCAAATGAAGAAACACAAACATCTTTTTTTCCGGGATATGTTGCTTTTTCTTTTTCATTTTAGACAAAGTCCAAGTTAATCTTCCGCTGAGTGGAAGGGCATGCTGGCTAGCTGTATTCCAGTTTGCCCTGCAAACAGGAGTTTAGCAGCCTTAAGACTTACTACTTTAGTCTTTTGAAACAGCGGTTCCCCCTCGCCTTCCCTGAGCATGTTGAAGCTGCATCTTGTGCCGCTTCATACGCTTTAAGCCAACGGAGTGGACGTGCTATTGGATACAGATAAAAGCTTTAAAGGATACAAACGTTTTATGCATCTCTTCACACACACACACACACACACACACACACACACACACACACACACACACACACACACACACACACACACACACACACTTGTACACAATCTTGAAATGTTCCAACCGTGAGCAAGTTAATGGACAGTTGTAGAAGTCACCTTCCCCTGAGCCAGTCAGGAATCTCCATTAAGACTTTGTAAACTTGCAGGAGCTCACCATCCAGCCCGATACTGAGTATGCAAGTGTTGCTGTCTCGTAGGTGAGAGTGAGGACAGGTTGAGCAGCTACTTTGAATTAATTACTGTGGGCAATTTTCCACTTGTGCATGACAACCTTTTCTCTAGGTTGTTTGACAAAGTAAGGGGGGAAGAGGCTCGTATTTAAGCAAAGTGAAAAAACAAAAAACGAAAATACTCACAGGAATCGGGAATCAGGAACACTTAACTCGTCATTTCATTTCATGTACACAACTTTAATTGAAACGAAATATCGTTGACCCTGGCCATCAGCAGTGCAACACAAAGACAAAAACACATATCCAAAAACTACAAGAACACACAAATGCAAACTAACACATGTATCTTGTCTGTGAATATTCTCATTCATCCAGGTCATGGTTATCCAAATGAGTTGAATCAAGTGCAACTGGACTTGGTATATATCCGTGAAGACATTTCGCCTCTCATCCAAGAGGCTTCCTCAGGTCGTGCCTTTCTGACTAGACCAAGTTAGTCTGACTGGCTGGTCTAGTCAGAAAGGCAGGAACTGAGGAAGCATCTTGGATGAGAGGCGAAACGTCTTCACGGATATATACCAAGTCCAGTTGCACTTGATTCAACTCCTTTGGATAACACATATATCCAAACTAAACAAAAAAATCACTCCCCAAGGGATCAAACACCAGCCATGATGACTGTCGGAACTGCTGGTCTGCATGGGCTAGCAGTTAGCTAAGCCCACCCCGCTTCCATGTCCTGTCAGAGCACCCTTGGTATTTCGTCTTCGGACGCAACTTCGGACAGGGTCATGGTCCTTGGGCCCACCGGACGCAGCAGACCAGGCTCCCTCAGCCGATCCAACTTCAGCTCTCCCAGCCAGAAACCCTCGACACAACTCCCTGCACTCCACATGGTGACACCAAAAACACCACAGTCAACGCCAGGTGAGGCCGCCGCCAAACCGCCCTCGATGTTATCGGAACTACCAGTCTGCATGGGCTAGCAGTTAGCTTAGCCTGCCCCGCTTCCATGTCCTGTCAGACCGCCTTTGGTGTTACCTCCTCAGGTGCAGGTTCAAGGCAGGGCCGTGGTCCCTGGGCCCACAGGATGCAGCAGACCAAGCTCTCCCAGCCGATCCTTAGACACAGATGTGGACGAAGACAAAACTTAGACGCAGATGTGGACAAAGACACTGCATGGACTGTACTGGGTGAGGCTGCTGCAAACATGAATTTGCGCCGCCATCTTCCCACATGTCTCACAGGAGAAAGGCGATCTGTTTCTAAAGTTGGCGTTCTACCGTGTCTTAGTGTATTTTGAGAGGACTATCGGACAGCATTGCAAGATTAAATATCTCATCTTCTTCTCAGACCTCCAGGCAAGGTCGTCTTCACCCTAATTCTGTGACAAGAACTCTCCTAAAAACGACTCCTGCTGTATCTGTCTATCTCTGAATCTATATGACTAGTAATAACATCAGTTTAACAACACATCCATGGCAGAGCAGCTGAAAAATTAACCATGTCAAATCACAAAAACATATTGCTGCAATAGAAGAAAAAAGAAGAAGAAATCCACTCTATTTGGTCATTGAACACGTTACAACGAATATGTTCTCTGCATTTAACCCATCCTACTGTATAGGAGCAGTGGGCAGCTGCAGCACCCGGGGACCAACTCCAGTTCCTCTTTCCATTGCCTTGCTCAGGGGCACAGACAGGAGCATTAACCCTAACTTGCATGCCTTTTTGATGATGAGAGGAAACCAGAGCACCCGGAGGAAACCCACACAGACACGGGGAGAACATGCAAACTCCACACAGAAAGGACCTGGGACAGCCTGGGGTTCGAACCCAGGACCTCCTTGCTGTGAGGCAACAGTGATAATCACTGGACCACCGTGCTGCCCTTTGTGCGCGTAAATGCTAATACTTAACACCATAGTGCTTGCAAATGGCGTTCAAAATCATCAATACGTACATGAAATGTAAAAACTACATAAATAATGGATAAACTTTGTTTAAAGAACACTAATAGAGTTCCCAAGTGAGATGGTGGGCCACTGATAATAAACATGAAATCACATAATATTTCCATTGCTTCGCCAAGCAGCATTGGTCATCTAGTTTGTGAAAGGGAATAACCTGCCTGCTGCTGTCAGACAATCAGAGTCTGCTGAGTCCTTTAAATCCAAACTTAAAACTCATATTTTTTTCTTAGCCTACGATTAGCTGCCTTTAAGTTGAGTGCTTCACAACCTGTACTGCACGGCGGGTCGGTTTCTGCCTTAATGAATTTATCAAGCACTGTTCTGCCAACAAGATAGACTATTGACTATTGCAAACTGTTCTCTTCTCTCACATGTCTTTTCTCTCTCTCTGAATGATGTCTCCCCCTTTCTCTTCTCCCGTGTATGTGAATGGTGTTATGTGAGTCTCCCCTGTGTGCATGTGCAGTCTGTCCTCCTCCCAGGTCTCCATGGTGACTGTTCTGGTGGCATCTGGACACTGCTTGGCACGCTCCTCATCATATTCTTCATATATTTTATAATTCCATTGTAATTCTGTTGTCCTCTTTCAATGTTGTGTTGTGTAAATTGTGTAATCACAACATCCACTGCACGTTGTCCATCTTGGGAGAGAGGTCCCTCCTCTGTTGCTCTCCCTGAGGTGTCTTCCTATTTTTTCTCCCTGTTAAAGGGTTTTTTTAGGGAGTTGTTCCTTATCTAATGCAAGGGTGTAAGGACAGGATGTTGCTGTAACCCCCCCTGAGGCCATTTTGTAATTTGCAATATTACGGACTATAAAAATAAAACTGACTTGACTTAAGAAAAAAAAATAAAGAAGTTGCTTAAGAGGAATTTGACCAGGTTGCTGCATTTGCATAGCAAGTACATTAATCAAGCCATCTTGTTACAAAAGATGATACATGATTTAGACTACTGTTGGGAAGTTGTTTAGCTGGGGAAGTTATTTGTGGGCTCAGCCTTACCATGCATGTAAACTGAACCAATTAAAAAATTTGCAGTCGGTACTCTGTCAAAATGTTAGAAAAATCACAAGATTTGTAGTGAAAACCAATAGACTACTTGAAAAACGGTGTCAAATGACAATATTAAAAGCTCGCTGCCGTCAGCAGTTAGATGAGGGCGCCGTTGTGCTGGCAGAAAAATGTTTCCCTGCAGCCCAGTAACATACCAGCAGGCATTGCCTCCTCTGTACCACAGAGGATGCTCACCATAGTGACTCTGTGCCCTGGGCGGGGCGCTTTCTGCACAGCCACAGTTACTGCTGCTGCCTTTACTGCTGTCAGTTCAGGCCGTGGAAGCCTACGTCATCCAGTGCGAGTGCTAACATTGCTACGTACATCCAAGGGGACTCTCGTTTTCTAACCCAACACGTGCCATCTCAGTATATCTAATCAATGTCCCCTCATATACACTGCGTCCCATCATGGCACTGGGAGCTGCACAAAATACTTTACACCTGAACCTAAATCTCCTTCCATTTGCTGATCTCTGCTCCTCCATAACCTTTCCTGCAATATCCCCACGCGGAAGGGCCTCAGTCGCCCATACCAGAAATCAGAATCAGAAACACTTTGCCATTTCATTTCATGCACTTGCGCACATCAAATGAAATGACATGTGGTTTCCCCCCAGCCCACAGCAGTGCAACACAAAGACAAAAACACCTATCCGCACTACAAGAACACATACGTCTATCCAAACTAACACATACATCTAAACTAAAAAAAAAAAAAAATCACTGTCCAGGAGAATGAACGCCAGCCAGGATGACTGTCGGAACTGCCGGTCTGCATGGGCTAGCAGTTAGCTTAGCCTGCACCGCATACTGCCAGACCGCCCTCAGTGTTTCCTCTTTGGGCGCAGCTCCGGGCAGGGCCGTGGTCCCTGCGGACAAAGCTGTCCCAGCCGATCCAGCACCAGCAGTCCTACTCACCACACGAAGACAAACTTAGACGCAGACGTGGACAGAGACACTACATGGACGGTACTGGGTGAGGCTGCCACAAACGTGAATTCGTGCCGCCATCTTCCGACATCGGCACTGGGTGAGGCTGCTGCAAACGTGAATTTGCGCCACCATCTTCCCCCACCGGAAGTGGAATTTGGAATATGCACCAAACCAATTGTCATATCTTCCATTCAGTCAGCTGACAAATCATTTCCAGACTCACTTACTGCTGCTACATGTTTCAGCACTCGGTTGTGTTCTCAGGTGTATTATCCTTAGTCAGGACTTGTTTTACATCCTGACAGAATATGTACCTATGCCTGAGCATAACAGACAGCCACCTTCCCATTGAATGAACATTGTGGAGACGGTAGCGCCTCATGCAGCATTGATAATGAGCCGGATTTAGGGCAGTTCAATGCCCCAGAGGTCTCTCCACACTCTCCAATTCATCCACCGACTCTTCTTTGCCCAAGAGGTTGTCATAGTACACCTCGCAGCTTCTTCCTGACAATGAATTTGTAACACAATCGTTTTTCCTTCCCCTGACAGAGTTGTTCTGCTTCATAAAGGTTGCCCTGGGCTTGTCCCTAAGCCCCACACCACATTGAAGAACCGCCATGGATTATGTCTGAGCCCTGACTCGGCCTATTGAGTGCTTCTCTTGGACTCCATTTCTGCCCAAGTAATACAGTAGGTCCAGCACTTGTGACAGTTATTCTGTACCTCTTCTTTCTGACTCCGTCAACATCATCTCCAACTTCACCATTGCAAAATTCAACTCATTTCAGCTCATTTGAATTACTGTTAGGTAGCAACTTGGTTTTTAGAATCCATTTCTTTTACAATGCGATGCTAAAAATGAGACGACCCGAGACCCCCAGCCATTTCTTGAGATGTAACACTGGCAGGCTCAACCTTTAGTAAACCTTTAGTAAAGTTATCTCCTATTACTATCTTCTTCTTCTTCTTCTTCTTCTTCTTCTTATTATTATTATCAGTCTTTTGTACTAACAGCCACCAGGCTCCACAAAAAGCCCCACCCCCTTCCTACCCCCCTCCTTCTCCTCCTCCGCCTCCTGCACAAGGACTGCTTGGGACCAACGCCTTGACCCCCTGTCACCCGCACAAGGACTGACTAGAACCGACTCCTTGAACCCCATAGACTGCCAACGAGCCCTCTGACTTATGATTAGGCTGACTTGACCTAGTAACCCACCTGACTGTACCGTACTGCACATGGTGTACTGTTTTACAGTGTACAAGTTGCTACTGTTCACGTATGTGTGTATGTGCTATGCTATGCTATGCTATGCTACGCTATGCTATATATATATATATATATATATATATATATGCAGAATATATGTGTAAATGCTGATCTCATATCTATGATGTTGTTTAGTATCGTTAGCATTAATGCTAGGTTTAGTATTGTTCTGAACCCAAGGTGACTGACCTCTACTATCTATCTATCTGTCTGTCTGTCTATCTATCTATCTATCTATCTATCTATCTATCTATCTATCTATCTATCTATCTATCTATCTATCTATCTATCTATCTATCTATCTATCTATCTATCTATCTATCTATCTATCTATCTATCTATCTATCTATCTATCTATCTATCTATCTATCTATCTATCTATCTATCTATCTATCTATCTAATCTGTCTGTCTGTCTGTTTGTCTGCCTGCCTGCCTGCCTGCCTGCCTCCCTCTATGACTCCACCCTGTTAGTGTCTTTTTTTCCCCCCTCTTGGCTGCTATCTACACCTGAATTTCCCTTCGGGGATGAGTAAAGGTTATCTTAAATGATGCTTTCGACAGAGCCATGAGCCATGGCAGCAGACCAGGTTGCAAAAGGCCTCTGATCTATTATGTGGGCCAGTGTGGGGATAAAGGACTGATTACTCATATAAAAAAATGCATTTCGACCAAACTCTGTCTGATATTATGATGCTCACATCAAATCAAATGAGCTTTGGTTCATGGCATCGAGGAAGGCGCAGTTAAAAAACAATCACCAAGCTGAAAGCTCATGTCTTTATATTCCCTGGAACAGAGTGAGAACGAGTTGAATTCTATATGCCCTTCATCCCACATGTGTGTGATGTGTGAGAGAGAGAGAGAGAGAGAGAGAGAGAGAGAGAGAGAGAGAGGGAGAGAGAGAGAGAGAGAGGGAGAGAGGGAGAGAGGGAGAGAGGGAGGGAGAGAGAGAGAGAGAGGGAGAGAGAGAGAGAGAGAGAGGGAGAGAGGGAGCGAGAGAGGGAGAGAGAGAGAGAGAGAGAAGAGAGAGAGAGAGAGAGAGAGAGAGGGAGAGAGAGCGACTGCATACGTGTGTGTCATTGGAGAAGCTACAGGTAATTACCGCCCCTCAACTGAAAGCCTTGTGTACATGAGAAGTGATGCGGTCCATGTGGACCAGGCGTGGGAGTGTGTGAGCCGGGCTGCCTTGGGGAGTGTGCCAATCGTCCACTCGCTCACAAAAGGTTTGTGTGTGTGTGTGTGTGTGTGTGTGTGTGTGTGTGTGTGTGTGTGTGTGTGTGTGTGTGTGTGTGTGTGTGTGTGTGTGTGTGTGTGTGTGTGTGTGAATGTTTCTGGGCATGTGTGGTGTGGACGTGTGTCGGATGGGGTGAAAGGGAAGAATGCAGTTGCCTGTGCAGCTCACAACAGTAAATGCTGGATGTGCCCTGGAGCTGGCGAAGCTTTGCTCACATGGTTTTTTGAGAAGGTTCTTTAGACTTTTATTAGAAAATACCCCACCAATACGTGGTGCAGCAATCGGCTTACCCGATTGCTGCACCTTGGCTGCACCTTGGCATTGCTTTGTGTCTTCCTCATTTTTTTGCATAATGCCCCTGCTTTAAAATTACATTATTGTGCTCCTGAGAAATAGCAGACGGAGGGAGAGAGAAAACAAATGAAAAACCTTTTCATGTGTGCATGTATGTGATTGGCATTGGTGGGGTGGTGCAGTGGTTAGCGCGGTTGTCTCACAACAAGAAGGTCCTGGGTTTGAGTCCATCCTTGGGGGTCGTCCTCTGTGTGGAGCTTGCATGTTCTCCCCATGTCTGCGTGGGTTTCCTCCGGGGGCTCCGGTTTCCTCCCACAGTACGAAGACATGTAGGTCAGGTGAATCGGCCATACTAAATAGTCCCTAGGAATGAATGTGTGTGTGTGTGTGTGTGTGTGTGTGTGTGTGTGTGTGTGTGTGTGTGTGTGTGTGTGTGTGTGTGTGTGTGTGTGTGTGTGTGTGTGTGTGCGTGTGTGTGTGTGTGTGTGTGTGTGTGTGTGTGTGTGTGGGCCCTGTGATGGACTGGCGGCCTGTCCAGGGTGTCTCCCCGCCGGCCTCCCAATGACTGCTGGGGTAGGCTCCAACATCCCCACGACCCCAATTGGGACAAGTGGCTTGGATAATGGATGGATGGATGTGTGTGTGAGAGAGAGACAGAGAGAGAGAGAGCGAGCGAGAGAGAGTATAAAAGGAGTGAACGAGAGAGGGGGAAATAACTAGTCTGTGGGGTGTGTGTGGATGTGTATATTTATCTGTGTGTGTGTATGCATGTGGATTTGGAACTGAAAGAGAAATGGCAGAGAAAGAAAATGGAAAATGGAGACACACACAGAAGAGGCAAGTTACCCACCTTGCAAGTATCACATGGAAACCCCAACAGGCAACTCTCATGTGGGCAGTGTGGAGTAAAACCGCGTCAGCTGTAAACGAGGTGGATGCATTGACTCGGAAAAGTCAGTGGCCAAGATGTGGTTGCTGCCGCTGGCTCCTCGTGGTTTCCCTGCAGCTCAGTCAGTCATGCATTGGGGAAACGTGTCCTTCTGTTGTGTTAGGAAGGCGGTGTGATGTTTGGGGGTTTGGTGCTGAATGGATCCGCTTGTGACTAGTGAGTGTACCTGCCCAGCAGATGTGCTCCGATCAGAACAGGAGGCAGCTGGGCCAACAACGGCATCAGCAGCGGCAACAATGGCCAGTACCAACCAGTAATACTCCAGTTAAACCGTCCACACTTTAGGGGTGTCAGGGTGGTGTGGCGGCCTATTCCGCTGCCTACCAACACGGGATCGCTGGTTCGAATCCCTGTGTTACGTCCGGCTCGGTCAGGGGGCCTTACACGCACAATTGGCCGTGTCTGCGGGTGGGAAGCCGGATGTGGGTATGTGTCCTGGTCGCTTGGGGTGCCTGTTCGGGGGGTAGGGGGAACTGGGGGGGAATAGCGTGATCCGACCACACACTACGTCCCCCTGGTGAAACTCCTCACTGTCAGGTGAAAAGAAGCGGCTGGTGACTCCACGTGTCGGAGGAGACGTGGTAGTCTGCGGCCCTCCCCGGATCAGCAGAGGGGGTGGAGTAGAGACCGGGACGGCTCGGAAGAGTGGGGTAATTGGGCAGGTACAATTGTAGAGACAAAGAGGGGGAAAAAAATCCCCCCCCCCCCAAAAAAAAGAAGAAGTCAGTTACCTTCGTTTAACAACATTTCCTGATCACTTCCTGGTCAACTGTGTCTTCATTGTCATGTGACCTTAACAGTTTCATTGGCTCCAGACAAGTTCGTGCGGCCGTAACCAGAAAACAATCAGAAGAGAGAGAGAGGCGGAGAGCAGAATGATGGATGAGAGGAATTAACAACGTCAAGGGGATTCTCAGGAAAACAGATTGTTCATACATTATGTTGGAGGTTCTGTGTGTATAGTCAGTGTGTGTGTGTACAGTATGTGTACATATCTGTTAACTATCTGTTCTTACTCACTTCAGTGTTGCCTCGTGCCGAACCCAAACCTAACCCAGAGTCTTACACAGTAGTTACACACACTCTGAAACTGTGTTGAATGAACTCTAATTAGTTACTTGAGCACATATTAGTAAAGCAAGTTGCTTAGAAGTTACTTAACAGTTGTGCGGAACACTTTGTATCCGGCCAACTACCCCACTCTTCCGAGCCATTCCCCACTCTTCTGAGTCATTCCCCACTCTTCCGAGTCATTCCCCACTCTTCTGAGTCATTCCCCACTCTTCTGAGCCATCCCCCACTCTTCTGCACCATCCCCCACTCTTCTTAGCCATCCCCCACACTTCTGAGCCATCCTCCACTCTTCTGAGCCATCCTCCACTCTTCTGAGCCACCCCCACTCTTCTGAGCCATTCCCAACTCTTCTGAGCCATCCCCCACTCTTCTGAGCCATCCCCCACTCTTCTTAGCCATCTCCCACTCTTCTGAGCTGTTCCCCACTCTTCCGAGCCATTCCCCACTCTTCTGAGCCATTCCCCATTCTTCTGAGCCATCCCCCACTCTTCTGAGCCATTCCCCACTCTTCTTAGCCATCTCCCACTCTTCTGAGCCACCCCCACTCTTCCGAGCCATTCCCCACTCTTCCGAGCAATTCCCCACTCTTCTGAGCCATTCCCCACTCTTCTGAGCCATCCCCCACTCTTCTGAGCCATCCCCCACTCTTCTGAGCCATTCCCCACTCTTATGGGCTGTCCCGGTCGCTGCTCCACCCCCTCTGCTGATCCGGGGAGGGCTGCAGACTACCACATGCCTCCTCCCATACATGTGGAGTCACCAGCCGCTTCTTTTCACCTGACAGTGAGGAGTTTCACCAGGGGGATGTAGCGCGTGGGAGGATCACGCTATTCCCCCCCAGTCCCCCCGAACAGGCGCCCTAACCGACCAGAGGAGGCGCTAGTATAGCAACCAGGACACATACCCACATCTGGCTTCCCACCCGCAGACACGGCCAATTGTGTCTGTTGGGACGCCCGACCAAACCGGCGGTAACACGGAGATTCGAACCGACGATCCTTGTGTTGGTAGGCAACGGAAGAGACCGCCACGCCACCTGGATGCCCCGAAATAACAATTTTAAGTACATCCAACATTTTATTTTTTTGAAAGCATCATGTGGGCATAACGGTGGCCCAATGGTTAGCGCGGTCGCCTCACAGCAAGAAGGTCCTGGGTTCGAAGCACGGGGTTGTCCAACCTTGCGGGGGGGTCACCCCAGGTCGTCCTCTGTGTGGAGTATGCATGTTCTCCCCGTGTCTGCGGTGGGTTTTCTCCGGGTGCTCCGGTTTCCCCCACCATCAGAAGAAACATGTGCCCCTGAGCAAGGCAGTGGGAAAAGAGCCGGAGTCGGTCCCCGGGTGCAGCATGGAGGCGGCAGCAGCCCGCTGCTGCTAGCTACACAGACCACAGCTAGGGTGGGTTAATTTGCAGTAAATGAACGTCCCCAAGGGGATCAATAAAGGAAACTCAATCCTAAAAACTCGATGTACATCAGCTTTGATAGTATACCTGCGATTTCTGATGAAAACGGATGTATTCGAATAGTAGTGGCCTAGAATTTCGGCTAAATGAAGTACTCTGAGACCGCCCCCCCCCGCCCCATCTGTGTAGAGACAAGGTCAGTTCATTCAAGAGTTGGAATACACCTGATAATTAATTCATGTGCAGGGACGCCCAGGGTGAAATCCTGAAATGCAACCTTGCAGGGTGAACGGCCAGACTTGTAGCTGCGGCCCTTGAATGCACAAGACAAGAAGACGTGCCCGAAACTGCAGATAGCGTATTCAGGGGGAAGCACATTCAAGGTAAAAATACACCTTGAAGGTACTGGGAGGGGGAAGCACACTCAAGGTAAAAATACACCTTGAAGGTACTGGAATTATGAGATCATGGACAGCTACCAACCCCATGCACAGGTTTACGTTATATTTTCTATCCCTTCAAAACCCATTCAGTGGGAGGAATGTCATCCTCCCTGCTTCTCTTCCTCACTCAGTTTTAAGGTCTGTATGTAGGAGCCCTGAAGTCCGGACTGGTTTATTTAGGATATCTGAATTTAAGGTACCAGGAAACTGCATTTAGAACAGCGCACACTTCCATGGTTTGACGCACATCTGAATCCAACCAAAAGGTCAAGTGGAATTTAGATGGTTTGCTGACAGCCGATGATGGCCAGGCATGTTTAAGGAGAACCCTGGATGTTGATATGCTACTCGTATTATCTCAGTCTCGCTCCCGGTTCATTTGTCTGCATCTACCAGTGCAGGACGATGTTCCTGACAACAAAAAGAAAAAAAAATAGACGCAATGTGAAAGTGAAAATAACACATGTGACAAGAATGACAACTTAAGGGTAGATGGTCATTTCCCCCGGTGGCCTGGCTCATCACACATGGTCACACCTGGGAGGTGTCGAGAACCATCACCGTCCTCCATCCTATACGTTAGCCGCGGAGCAGCTGCTGAGGTTGTGACTCCATCTGTTTGTCTCCCTTGCCCAAGTTCTGAGACAAGCTATGGAAACATCTAACTCTCTCTCTCTTCCTCTCTGCCCCCCCTCCGCCTCCCTCCCTCCCTCCCTCCCTCCCTCGATGATCTGCAAGAGAAAGGTGTGGTCCTTCTCTGTTTATCTCTGATGCCTTAATCTCTCTCATCCTATTCTAGTCCCGTCTCCCTGGCAACACCCTCTGAATGAAGGCCTGAACACCCTTCTGAGCTCTCTTACATGACTTGTCCTTCACAAAATCCCTTTATTCCCCTTCATTCCTGCCCTCCTCTTTCTGACTCTTATGGAAGAGACAGACAGAGAGGCGTGAGAGAGAGCGAGATACATACAGAGAGAGAGAGACAGACAGACAGACAGAGAGGCGTGAGAGAGAGAGACAGATAGACAGACAAGAGAGAGAGACAGACAGACGGACAGAGGAGTGAGAGAGAGAGAGACAGAGACAGACAGACAGATAGACAGACAGACAGAGAGATAGACAGACAGACATACACTCACTGGCCACTTTATTAGGTACACCTTGCTAGTACCGGGTTGGACCCCCTTTTGCCTTCAGAACTGCCTTAATACTTCGTGGCATAGATTCAACAAGGTACTGGAAACATTCCTCAGAGAGTTTGGTCCATATTGACATGATAGCATCACGCAGTTGCTGCAGATTTGTCGGCTGCACATCCATGATGCGAATCTCCCGGTCCACCACATCCCAAAGGTGCTCTATTGGATTGAGATCTGGTGACTGTGGAGGCCATTTGAGTACAGTGAACTCATTGTCATGTTCAAGAAACCAGTCTGAGATGATTCGAGCTTTATGACATGGCGCGTTATCCTGCTGGAAGCAGCCATCAGAAGATGGGAACATTGTGGTCATAAAGGGATGGACATGGTCAGCAACAATACTCAGGTAGGCTGTGGCGTTGACACACTGCTCAATTGGTACTAAGGGGCCCAAAGTGTGCCAAGAAAATATCCCCCACACCATTACACCACCACCACCAGCCTGAACCGTTGATACAAGGCAGGATGGATCCATGCTTTCATGTTGTTGACGCCAAATTCTGACCCTACCATCCGAATGTCGCAGCAGAAATCGAGACTCATCAGACCAGGCAACGTTTTTCCAATCTTCTATTGTCCAATTTTGGTGAGCCTGTGCGAATTGTAGCCTCAGTTTCCTGTTCTTAGCTGACAGGAGTGGCACCCGGTGTGGTCTTCTGCTGCTGTAGCCCATCTGCCTCAAGGTTCGACGTGTTGTGCATTCAGAGATGCTCTTCTGCATACCTCGGTTGTAATGAGTGGTTATTTGAGTTACTGTTGCCTTTCTAGTAGCTCGAACCATTCTGGCCATTCTCCTCTGACCTCTGGCATCAACAAGGCATTTTCGCCCACAGAACTGCCGCTCACTGGATATTTTCTCTTTTTCGGACCATTCTCTGTAAACCCTAGAGATGGTTGTGCGTGAAAATCCCAGTAGATCAGCAGTTTCTGAAATACTCAGACCAGCCCGTCTGGCACCAACAACCATGCCACGTTCAAAGTCACTTAAATCACCTTTCTTCCCCATTCTGATGCTCGGTTTGAACTGCAGCAGATCGTCTTGACCATGTCTACATGCCTAAATGCATTGAGTTGCTGCCATGTGATTGGCTGATTAGAAATTTGCATTAACGAGCAGTTGGACAGGTGTGCCTAATAAAGTGGCCGGTGAGTGTATATAGAGAGACAGACAGACAGAGACATACAGAGAGAGAGAGACAGAGACAGACAGACAGACAGACAGACAGAAAGACAGAGGCGTGAGAGAGAGACAGAGAGAGAGACAGACAGACAGAGAGACAGACAGACAGACAGACAGAGAGGCGTGAGAGAGAGCGACAGACACAGACAGACAGACAGAGAGACAGACAGACAGACAGACAGACAGACAGACAGACAGAAAGGTGTGAGAGAGAGCAACAGACACAGACAGACAGACAGAGAGACAGACAGAGAGGCGTGAGAGAGAGAGACAGATAGACATACAGACAGAGAGAGAGAGACAGACAGACGGACAGAGGAGTGAGAGAGAGACAGAGAGAGAGACAGACAGACAGACAGAGAGAGACAGACAGAGAGACAGACAGACAGACAGACAGACAGACAGACAGAAAGGTGTGAGAGAGAGCAACAGACACAGACAGACAGACAGAGAGACAGACAGAGAGGCGTGAGAGAGAGCGACAGACATACAGAGAGAGAGAGACAGACAGACAGAGAGGCGTGAGAGAGAGAGACAGATAGACAGAGACAGAGACAGACAGATAGACAGACAGACAGCAAGAGGCGGACAGACAGAGAGAGAAAGACAGACAGAGACAGACAGACAGACAGACAGACAGAGGAGTGAGAGGAAAAAGGGAGAGACTAGATGAAAAATAAGCAATCTCATCAGTAAGAAAGAAAAGTTAAGGAATGATTAATTTATACTTTTATTTTCTTTATCTTATTTTACATCTCTTAGTCCCCAGTGTGTTTACATGCAAATTAAAAGTTTGATTTTAATGAGATTAAGGCAGTAATTTGATTAGTACAACTGCCATTTAAACACCTTAATTGAACAATATTCGAAACCAATTAAGGTCTAAATTGCAGCCAGCATAATATGACTAACAGAGCTGGATTTTTTTTAATCAATTATTTAATTGACTCTGTTCTGTATACACCTCTGCTCTGTATACACCTCTGCTTTGTATACACCTCTGCTTTGTATACACCTCTACTCTGTATACACCTTAACTGAAGTTCCTTTGGACATTTGAGTGTGCACATGAACCAAAAAGTTCCCCACTACTGGCATCTGACCTGTAAACAATACACAAAGGACAACATGCCGAGCGGCAGTAAACAATCTCAACACACACACACACACACACACACACACACAACTGCAACTCCAGAAACACTCAGGTCAGAGGAAATGTCCTCTGTCTCTCAACTACAATAGCATATCCCATCTATTATTTAGTCTGTAGGTGTGTGTGTGTGTGTGTGTGTGTGTGTGTGTGTGTGTGTGTGTGTGTGTGTGTGTGTGTGTGTGTGTGTGTGTGTGTGTGTGTGTGTGTGTGTGTGTGTTCTGCAGACTTAATTTCTGTCACTGTGCAGGTGGAGGTTAAGGTGCATGGAGTCGGGGTGGCTTGCTGCTGACTGTAATAAGGTAGAAGTAGATGTTTGAGGAAGACCAGATTGTGTTGATGAGGAAGACCAGATTGTGTTGATGAAGAGGAAGAATATTCTTATGTGAATTTAAGGACTGGAAAGGCTCATTCCGGTGGCAAAACACGATTCTCCGGCAACATGGATGTTTAACGTATTCTCATGAAACAGTTCGTTTGATATCGTGCGAGAAGTTATGCACAATTTTTTTCGTGGATAATCCTGCGAATGTCCGGCGACGCGAGCGACTCAGAGCGCCTGCGCAATCCTCTGCAGTGCAGGAGAGCTTCCCTCCACTACTGATAGCCTAATCATTTACACTGAAGTGTCCTGACGTTAGTCGTTAGCTCAGGGACGATGTAGGACTAACATTACTGTCTTTTCGGTGTCCAGGGTGTTCTAGAAATGTGGCAGAAATAACTATATCAACATGTCCACTGAAATGTTGTAGGCCACAAATGGAAAGCTGACTTGGCTGTATTAGCTACATGCATGAACGGGTGGGTTAGGGTTAGGATTAGGGTTGGGTTAGGATTAGGGTTGGTTTGGGGTTAGGGTTAGGGTTGGATTAGGATTAGGGTTAGGATTAGGGATGGGTTAGGGTTGGGTTAGGGTTAGGGTTAGGATTAGGATTAGGGTTGGGTTAGAGTTAGGGTTAGGATTAGGGTTGGGTTAGGGTTAGGATTATGGTTGGGTTAGGATTAGGATTAGGGTTGGTTTAGGGTTAGGGTTAGGGTTGGGTTAGGATTAGGGTTAGGATTAGGATTAGGGTTGAGTTAGGGTTAGGATTAGGGATGGGTTAGGTTTAGGGTTAGGGTTAGGGTTGCATTTTCCACTGAGAATAAAAGAAACGTCCGCCATTTTTTTTGTTTTCACGACAGCCAGTGCCTAGGTCACGTGATCACAACCTGGCCCACGATTACGTGGGTTACATTCGAATTTTAGTGCATTACGTTTTACTACGACCAGGGAATGAGAACAGCCTGGGATGTTTAGGGCCTTATTAGAAATGTATTTTTTTCTGATTAAATCAACACCTTTTTTCATTTCGGATATCAAAAAAAGAAAAAAGTTCGACGTTCAAATGTTCCTCTGCAGAGATGCAGTTCAAATCTGACTTCGAATTAGTATTTTCCAAGTATTTCCGGTTGGTTGTAAAGTAAGTGTTTGGTATATTGAATAACGTTCATGGGTAAAATATCAGCGATTCAGTTTGTTTTGTCTGCCCTCTCTTATTGTAAACCGATGTTTTATTTTGATGTGAGCTCAGTGCCCAGAACCCTTCACTGAAAGGGCCAAGATTAATTTACTCTCCAAGTAATAGCCATAACCCATCCCTATGTACACAAGTTCCTGCGGAGGCTGCAAGAGGACGGGCTGTAGGCTGAGTGTCTGGACAGAACAGACATCCAGACATGCACCGGACCAGAACAGACATCCAGACATGCACCGGACCAGAACAGGCATCCAGATATGCACCGGACCAGAACAGACATCCAGACATGCACCGGACCAGAACAGACATCCAGACATGCACCGGACCAGAACAGACATCCAGACATGCACCGGACCAGAACAGACATCCAGACATGCACCGGACCAGAACACGCATCCAGACATGCACTGGACCAGAACAGACATCCAGACATACACCGGACCAGAACAGAAATCCAGACATGCACCTAAACTTAATGTCAAACAGGCCACAAGGCTGCACGTTCTCTTTTCGTTCTGATTTTGTTGTGATGATTTAAAGGGACATTCCACCAACATAATGCGCATATCCAGGAAGTACTGACGGTCTGTTGTCTATGTATTAGGGGTGCAACAATTAGTCGACCTAGTCGACAAAAATCGATGACAAAAAGTTGCCAACGAATTAATTGTCGACAATTCGTCGGTTACGTCATCGCGCATGTGTTTCCCGCTGCGGAACTGAACTAAACATCGTTTCGCCGGAGCTGGTGAAGGAAGTCACAGTGATCTCACTTCCTTCCCGGCGCTCGGAGAGTTGCGCATGCGCAAAAGCGACCGGCAACGAACGCTGAAGCGATCGGACAGATAAACGAAACAGCAAAAATGGCGGCGGCCACCGCAACGCCATCGCGTCCCAAAACACCTAAAGTCTGGGAGCATTCCACCCTCAACTTGGCAAAATAAAGGATTACCTGCAAGCTTTGAAAGGCGGGCCGTGCTTATCATGGGAGCGCCTCGGTAATGCACGAAAATGTGAAGCGGCGGGGCACGTTGGACATCTGGACGGGGCGGACGCGCCTCGGTGAGATAGTTAACTGTTTAGCTAGCTATGTATAGACGGAGTTGTCTTGGCTTTTAGCATTACCATTGTAACCGGTTATTTTCTTGCCCGGTGCGGGATTCGATACGAGGTGTACTGCACCACAAGGCGACATCACTAACCGCTCGGCTAGAGGGTCAGACCCGGTAGCTAGGGGCTAACGGGTCTTATTAATAGTTTACAGTCGTCACCCTCTCCCGGAAGCGCGCCCTCTCGCTTTGTTATTCCCGCGCTCCGAAGAGACTTCTGAGGATCTGCACACTTCCTGCACACTTCCGGATCCCACCGCTGCCAACAATGGTAACCGGTTATTTTCTTGCCCGGTGTGGGATTCGACACTGGATGTACTGCACCACAAGGCGACATCACTAACCGCTCGGCTAAAGGGTCAGACCCGTTAGCTAGGGGCTAACGTGTCTTATTAGTAGTTTACACCATAAAGCCAATACAACTCCGTCTTTACCCGCGTGCAGGATGAGTTTAAAAGAGTAATGTCCCCCTTTTGCCTGACAAGTCTTTTTCAATCAAATTTATGCAGTCCAGCTCCGAAGAAGAGTAAAGGTACTGTAAACTACGTTAGCTCCTTGCTAACGGGTCTGACACTTTAGCCGAGCGGTTAGTGATGTCGCCTTGTGGTGCAGTACTCCTCCTATCGAATCCCGCACCGGGCAAGAAAATAACCGATTACAGTACCATGGATGGCTTCATGCAAAAGAAGCAGACGTGTACACCGCAGCAAGCCACTGCCCTCACCGAGTCAATACAAAGCACGGTGGTCAGTGACATGAGCTATTGTTTTGTGCGATTCATTGTCTGGCTAGTCGATTAATCGTTTCAATAATCGCGACTAGTCGACTATCGAAATAGTCGTTAGTTGCAGCACTACTATTTATGTTTGAACCGCAGTCTCCTGGTGGCTGAATGGTTACGGTGCATGCCACGTTACTGCAACGTCTCTGGTTCGATTCCAGCCGGGGAACTTTGTCGCATGCGGTGCCAGGCACGGCGTTATGGGTGGGCCTGACGGTCCTAGGCCCGCCCACTTTTCACCAGGCCCACCCCACAATTTTCCTACCCCAAAAAAAATATTATATATATTATTTTTTACAAATTTTCATTGAGTCATAAATGATTCGAAATCAGCCAATAATCGCATGAGTTTGTGCTAAAAATAGTTTTTATAAACATAATTTTATATGTGGATGTTCATGCGCAAGCAAGTTCATGAGACACGTGACGTGATGTTCAACGCCGGCGACAGGGCCTTTGATTGGGCTGTGGTTGCTTGGTCACAGACCTGTTGCGCCCTCTGTTGGTCGGTCAGTGATAGAATTATAGTTCAAAATGGTCACTCACTGGCTTTCAACGTTGGCAAGTGATGGTACTGCTGCTGTTCAAGCAATATATATATATATTTTGCACTGAGTAACTTTTAACATTTTGGCTCATTTTGTCAAAGTTGCATGAATTATGAGGGGTTTTTTTGTGATTACATTTGTTATTCTATCTAGCTCGATTTTGGTCTCAAAATGCACCAAATTGATGCATTTAAATGATCAATATTGAAAAATTTTCTTCGGGGGAGCATGCCCCCGGACCCCCCTACGGATTTCCAGGCCCATCCATAATTGTCCTGGCCCACCTAAAACTGAAATCCATGCCTGTGTGGTGCCCATCTCTCTCTCTCCTCCCTTGTTTTCCGTCTGCCACTTCACTTGTCCTCTATCCAATAAAGGCAAAACTGCAAAAAAAAAAAAAAAAAAACTTTAGCTAACCGCCTTGGTGTAGCTCATATTCACAGAGAAAACAGTGTTTTCCTGTTCAGAAAGACAGTCCCTCAATTACTATGTGTACCAGCAGGCACTTTTTATTTAAATTGGATTTTCCCCCTTTTTTCTCCCCAGTTGTACTTGGCCAATTAGCCGTTCCGGTCGCTGCTGCACCCCCTCTGCCGATCCGAGGATGGCTGCAGACTACCACATGCCTCCTCCGATACACGTGGAGTCGCCAGCCGCTTCTTTTCACCTGACAGTGAGGAGTTTCACCAGGGGGAACGTAGCGCGTGGGAGGATCACGCTATTCCCCCCAGTTCCCCTTCCCCCCCAAACAGGCGCCCCGACCGACCAGAGGAGGCGCTGGTACAGCGACCAGGACACATACCCACATCCGGCTTCCCACCCGCAGGCACGGCCAGTTGTGTCTGTAGGGACGCCCGACCAAGCCGGAGGTAACACGGGGATTCAAACCGGCGATCCCCGTGTTGGTAGGCAACGGACTAGTCCGCCACGCCATCCGGACCCCCCCCCCCCCCCCCCGAAGCAGGCACTTTACAGTTGTAATGCCTCTAATATGCACGCACACTCTCTTTTAAAAAAAAACCCAAAAACCAAACCAAACCAAAGTAGCGTATGACTTGAACAAACATATTTATTACCCATGGCTCACTCGTGTTTATTGTTACGCTTTATTTATTCAACAATTAAAGTAATAGAAACACAGGGACGATTCAGTTTCTACTGACTCGGTTGGACAGTTTGTGAAGAGACCAGTCGCTGCAGGCCCCTGGCAGCTCGATGTGGCTTTCTGCGTGCCTCCGCCTCCCTCTGTTGGACGCCTTCCTCGTTGTATTTGTTAGATTCTCCAAATCGTCATCGAAACCTGTCGTCAGGGAGGTTTTCACATGAGACGCGCTCATCGACATCATTTCGCTGTCCA
>NC_079211.1:48082936-48125436 GCF_029633865.1 Lampris incognitus | reverse complement strand
TAATTGCTGCAAATGGAGGATTCTTTGACGAAAGCAAAGTTTGATGTAAAAAAAATCTTATTTCAAATACAAATCATTATTTCTAACCTTGTCAATGTCTTGACTCTATTTTCTATTCATTTCACAACATATGGTGGTGAATAAGTGTGACTTTTCATGGAAAACACGAAATTGTTTGGGTGATCCCAAACTTTTGAATGGTAGTGTATATGTCAGACACACACACACACACACAAGCCCTGGCCTCGTTTCTTTGAGTTTATGATGCACTCGCTCTTTCTGAGTTTTATCACAATTGTTTTATTTTGTATCGATGAGCTAGAAAGCAGCGTGCGGTATCGCCATGGGCGTAACACTTGTGTAACATTACCTGTTAACATTAACCTTGGCCGTTCAGTTCAGTGATCCTTCTTGCCTTAATTGTTGGCTATAAAGCTCAGTCCTGTGGAAATAGTTACTTTAAAATGCCCGAATGACTGTAAACTAAATACAACCCCAAAGTCAGTTTCAGTATTATGCAAAGCATTTATCCTTCGTAACATAGCAAATACAGTGTCACAGTGGTGTCAAAATTAGCATTGAACACCTCAATGAGTATAACATTATCTCCTTTAGAGAATAATGACTTCTCTTCCAGTTATCCAAATTTTTGAATTTAAGATATCCTTAAGATAAGACTTTTACTTGTCACACTGTCTTATATCACAAAACGTGTCAAAGATATGGAAAGGTCTAGTCTCAATTATGTTGACTGAAGGCAGATGGATCTTTGAACACCTGATGGAGCTCACCAAAGGAGAGGTTTTGAAGAGGGGTTTGTCCTGCTTTTATTCCAATTCAAGATTGCTGGTAATACCATTCTGACTGATATGGAGAAGCTGATGAAGAGCCTGGGGAAGTGGTACAGGGCCAAGCTAAATTACAAGGGGACTATGAAGGAATTGCTCACCCAAGTGGACACCTAGTAGATGAGAACTTTGGAGAAGACCAGGCTTCAAGGCAGGTTTAAGGCCTGGGCCTATCAGCACAGGGTGCGCCCTGACTCCGTTGGCCACTGTTTGTTTATGAGGTGCCCCTTTCCATAATAGAGGTGCTGGAGAGCAAAATTAACAGCTGATGGCTGTCAGTTCGCAGAAGCTTCTGTCCTGTCCATTGACCTGTATAGTATTAGGAGCAATTTTCAGCTGTCAATATATTTGGTCATGCAGGGCGACGAAAGCACGCCATGTCATGATGCTGCAAGACAGCAGGATGACATAATCCACCAGGTGGATGGCAACTTCTAGACAGACCGCAAGTGGTCAGCTAGTAGCATGTTAATGGAGTTTCCAGATGGTGAGGAGAAGGACAGGCATGCCAGAACTGTAACTATGAAACAGCAAGGCAGGTGAACTGACTGGGAGGATATGTAAGGGAGGTCTCTGCACTGGCATGACATGTGGAGGAGCATTGCTCAGTTTGTGATGCTCTGCCTATACCAACAAGTTTCCATATGTGAGGAGAGAAACTGCTGCATGCTATGCAGGAGACCACATACTTTTGTCCTCCCAAACAGCCGTGATGATGGGACATTTTAGTGGAGTTACAACCAGGTGTTGGCCCAGGCAGTTGCAGGACTGAAACAGAAAAGGAAGAGGGAAATAGAAAACACCACACCAATGACCCTTCACTTTATCTACTTCCTCAGGCCAAAGGAATGGGTGGCTAAGGAGTCAGGGGGCATAGGGGTATTGGACAAAGCTGGTGATTGGGAGATGCAGGATGATCTCACGAGGCAGCTCAAACACCAAGAAGAAATCATCCAGCACAAGCCTCCAGTCAGACATCATTCTCTGGTCAAAGGGCACAAAGCTTAGAGAGCAGATGGTGCCTTGGGACGAGAAGATAGAGAAGGCACATGGGTGCAAACCCTGGAAATATTAGTGTCTCAGCCTTGAGTGGCAGCACAGAGGATGAAGAGCCTGAAATCTCCAGTCGAAGTCAACTGTAGGAGCTTTCTGGGACAGTCATGCTGGAGAGCTTCGAGGTTGATTGGTGTTGAGGGAGCAGTTAGGAAGAAGTTGGTTGCCAATATTGGCAAGCAATCGTGGCATCCTGGTGGCTCTGGCGGAAAGGAATGAACAGTGACTAAATCAGGTCACCAGCAAGAAAACAGGAAAAAGCTGAGCGGGGGCAAAAGGAGGTAGTTCCAGGAATTGGTTCTTCAATTGAGCTCTTGTAAGACCTCGTGGGCTAATCTATGGTCTTTCCATAAAGACCTTGAGCCTTGAAGTGAAGAAGACCTTGAAGTAGAGTCAAGTTAATTTTATTTGTATAGCCCAATAGCGCAAATTACACATTTGCTTCAAGGGCCTTTACAACAACACAACATCCTGTCCTTAGGCTCTTGCATTGGATAAGGAACAACTCCCTAAAAAAACCCTTTAACAGGGAGAAAAAACAGGAAGAAACCCCAGGGAGAGCAACAGAGGAGGGATCTCTCTCCCAAGACAACTTGCAATGGATGTTGCGTTTACACAATTTGCACAATACAACATTAAAAGAGGACAACAGAATTATAATGAAATTATAAAATACATGAAGAATATGATGAGGAGGATGCCAAGCAGTGTCCAGATGCCACTGGAACAGCCCAGGCAGGACCCGAGCCATGCGACCAGCATCACCATGTAAAAGAAAAAAAATTAGTCACACATCGTACATTAAAACAGGATAACAAAATTATATGTTGGAATTATTATTGTAGAAAGCACGGGAAGCAAAGCTCTATCAGGTGAGCCAGCTTTGATGACCCCATATATATATATATATATATATATATATATATATATATAATAAAAAAATAAACAACTTAAGGGTTCCTCTGAAGCCTTACAACATTTATGCTCTTGATACCATTGTCAAATGTGTTTTTAACAATGAAAATTTGTATGAAAGGTGCTGTCAGAACTTGAGTAATGGATTTTTATCCATTATAGCCTCAATATTTTGAGTTGAAACATGACTTTTCTGATGCATTATTAGCTGTAACCAAGGGTGAGTGGTGTCTCGAATCTTTCCCTATCAGAAACCCAATTCCATGCATCTCAACCAGGACTGACAAAGCCCTGGCTTGTGTACTTGTGCCGCTCACACTCCACTGCTCGCTCACTGCGATCCACAGAGGCTTTTTATGTTGACTCTGTGGCAGTTTTGATTTCTTTGCGTCTTCTCACCACCACCAATCCAAGGAGGGTGTCATTTTTTTTCTACTCAGGGACAAACCTGCGAAACCCCTGAAGCCTATCACAACCGGCTCACATCGGGCTCTCCCACCCCTGACTGTGGCACTGCCTTACAAGGTTATGATATTAACCTCTCTTTCTGTCACTGTCCTTCTCTTTATCAGTCTTCTCAAAGGATAGTGAGCTACAGCTCAGCTACCCACATAGTTGCTTCAGACAGCAGGAGTATGTCAGGTCTAAGGGCGGTCAAGGTGATATCTGGGAAATTCAGCTGTTTCCTTAGGTCACCTCTCACTTGCTAATCTTGTGCTGAGTATGTTCATAGCTAAGGCGAAGAAGGATGTCAGAGATAGTGCGGCCAGAGGCCATGTCTTGGAGTGCATGCCGCTCTGAAGGATGCTTTTCCAGTGGTGACTCTTAAGGTAAACGTGAGCCAAAATTCAACTAGACTTTGATTTGTTCCCCTGCTCAGTGTGTGTATACACAGATCATAACTACTGAGGAAGAGGAGGTTAGCATTGAGCTTTAGCACGCGCTTTCACATTTTGTACTGTGACTGTATGAGTTTTTTTGTTTTTATTTTCTCCCCCTATTGGACCCATCCACCCCTCTCTTCTGAGTTGCCCCGGTCTCTGCTCCACCCCCTCTGCTGATCCGGGGAGGGCTGCAGACTACCACATGCCTCCTCCGATACAGGTGGAGTCTCCAGCCGCTTCTTTTCACCTGTTAGTGAGGAGTTTCACCAGGGGATCACACTATTTCCCCCAGTTCCCCCTCCCCCCCGAACAGGCACCCCGACTGACCAGAGGAGGCGCTAGTGCAGCGACCAGTACACATACCCACATCCGGCTTCCCAACCGCAGACACGGCCAATCGTGTCTGTAGGGACGCCCTACCAAACCGGAAGTAACACGGGGACTCGAACCGGCGATCCCCGTGTTGGTAGGCAACGGAATAGACCGCTACACTACCCAGAAGCCCCATGCATGAGGATTTTGATCGCTATGCTTGACGCAAGTCACTCCAGCCATCACTCACTCGCGTATGCGGCAATATGTAGCACACTTGATAAGAATGACACTTACAAGGGCTGGTGTTTTTGTTGTTTTACTCCATCTGTCAAATAGACATTACAGAGGACACGTTTTCAGAGCACGGCTCACTATACGAACGGCAACACTCATCTCCAATTTATACACAATAAGAGCACCAAATATATTCTCCCATAAATTCACATTAGTCTAGCCTACCGCTAGCAAAGCTAAACAGTATATAACGTTACGGAACATGGGGGGATCAAAATAGCAACACACATAGGCCTACCTTCATATTTACACAGTGTGGAGACACTAAACATAGTAAATGGAGACTAATCACACATACAGACAATGTCAAAGCCAAGCTACAGAACAATGGGTTCAGACCGCGGGAGCTATGGCTATGCTAACGTTAGCAACTCGCTAGCAATCTAGCTAACGTTAGCCAGTGATATGACGTTATCAAAATAAATATTAAAGTCCCTTCGTGGGTATTTCTAATAGGCATCCATATCCCACCTACACATCATATTTAATCACCATCCTAATTCTATATGTCTAACTAGCCTGCTTACCTGTCAAATAGACATTACAGAGGACACGTTTTCAGAGCATGGCTAACTATACGAACGGCAACACTCATCTGACGACTCTACCCGAATGCCCCAGAGTGCACCGCGGGAGCCAGCACTACGTCACACAGGCTAGAAGCAATTAACCTGCAGTGCCCTCCTGTGGCGAGAACCGGCTATCACAACAACACAGCAGACAATTCTCTTCTTTACTAGTAGTGAGTGGTCAATGAAGGTAAGTATATAAAATAAAAAATAGATGGGGGGCTACTAAATCCCAAGTACCCCACACTCTCCCCTCAAAAAGATAATGGCGTCCCGACATAACAAATCTACCAGTCCACATTGCATAACTTTTCATTGAAAAGATAGGTTATTACTAAGCAGGAGTCAATCTGGATACTGTACTGTAATCAGTCATAACATATAACACACATCTCCTATTAATGGTATATGTTTGCAGTAAATAATGTGCACTTGAATCCACTGCTTCGTCCGTCTTGAGGCCGGGGAGCTATAGTATCTGACTAAAAGCAAATAACTTTGTAATAGTAATATCCCTGGTGGTAACAGGTGTGTTCTAAAACACCAATGCTACAGTAACTCTATGTCTGGTGATCACAGGACAACTAAAATCACATAGCTATAACAATTGTAACATGTCAAAAGTTTTTTTTTTTGGTTTTTTTTTTTTTAAATATTTTTTTTTTCATTTATTTATTTATACTGACTTGTCTGATTTGCTTATCTACCAGACACACTAGGCTGCCCTAGTCTGTGATAAGTAAACACTGGTGTAGGTTTTCTATTTCTCAAAGGATATGCTTTTTCTCTGGCAGGCTGCACAGCTTCCCTTGGAGGAGGCTGCAAGGCATCTTCTGGTGGAGGCTGCAAGGCATCTTCCGGGCTCTTGTCGTCATCGGGCTCATCCTCTTCTTCAGCTCCAGATGTCTCGCCATTCTCTGACACTGTCCCATTGTCCTCTATTGTTGCAGGCTGCTCCGCAAAATCCTCTTCATCTTGACCGTCTCTTTCCTCCGAATAGAACTCCAAGGCGTCTGGGCTCAGCTGACTCTGGATCCGCTCACTGGCTCTGACTGTTGGTCGTCCCACGATGCATCTCCAGTTATCCTCATCATCTGAGTCACTGTCCTGTTCCTGGTCCCACTGCATTTGTCTGTCTGTCTTCTCTCTCTCCCGTCTAGGTTTCACAGGTAAGTCCTCTTCTCTTGGTTCCACCGGCAGGAAGTCGCATGGCAGAAGAAGGTTCCTATGCATGATTCTGGTTCGTCCTTTTCCATTCTCCGGCTTCAGCTCATACACAGGGCTGTCGGCGTGCTTCCTCTGTGTTACTACATGCACCTGGTCCTCCCAGAATGGTCTTAAGTTCCCCGGTCCTCCTTTCTCGTTCAGGTTGCGGATGAGAACCCTGCATCCGGGATACAGCTCTGTCCCGTGGGCCTTTTTGTCGTATAGTGTTTTGTTTCTGGCCCCCTCCTTCCGTGCTGTCTCTGATGCTAGGCGATAGGCGTCATTCATGCGGGCCTTCCACTTCTCTGCATATTCTTGATGGGATAGTGCCTGGTCCTTTGCTCTAAGGCCAAACATCAGGTCAATGGGAAGTCTTGGATTTCTGCCGAACAACAGATAGTAAGGTGCAAATCCGGTCGCTTCATTTCGGGTGCAGTTGTATGCATGTATCACCTTTGGGAGTGACGCTTTCCAATCCGTTTTCGCAACCGCTGGCAGGCTTCTCAGCATCGCCAGAACCGTTCTGTTGAAACGCTCGACCTGACCATTTCCTTGCGGGTGATACGGTGTTGTGTGAGAACCCCTGACTCCACTGTACTCCTGCAGCTTGGCGAAGAGCTTATTGTCAAACTCCTTCCCTTGGTCATGGTGCAGCATCGCCGGGAAACCAAATCTCAGCACAAAGTCCCCGAATACCTTCTCTGCGGCGGTCTTGGCAGCTTTGTTTCTGCATGCATAGGCTTGAACAAAACGGGTAAAGTGGTCCATAACCACCAGTATATACTCGTACCCTCCCTTACACTTCTCTAAGTGTAAGAAGTCAATGGAGACCATCTCAAATGGGTGTGTGGTCACGATGTTGGTGAGAGGGGCTCTGGTTGGTTTGTTGGGGCGCTTGGTCTTCAGGCAGCTACACAACTGTGTGATGTAATGTTCCACATCTTTCTGCATGTGAGGCCAATAGAAACGGTCCCTCAACAGGTGCAACACCCTCTCCACGCCTAGATGGCCCAGGTCTCTGTGCAGTTCTTTATACACCAGCTCATGGAACTTTTTCGGCAGGACTAGCTGAGTTCGGGTAGCTGTTTTCCGGCGCAGGATGCCATCATCATCAAGGCACAGCCGATGCTTCTCTCTCATGAGTGTCGCAAGACCCCTGCTCGCACACTGTGTTTTTCCCCGAGGCCACTGATTGGAGGTTATGTACTTCAGCACCTCACCAATGACAGCATCCTCCCTCTGGGCGTCTCTCACCGTCTGACTGGGTATCTCTGCCACAGGTGATGTATGTTCCTTCTCAAACTCGGCTAGTGCTGTGGCTATGGTTACCGGACACATCCAAGGCTCAGCTCTCTCCAGCTGTACTGACAGCGCCTGGGTCACACTGTTCATGACCTCGGGGTGTACTTCTTGTGAACAGGTCTGCATGTACTGCTCCATCGGCATGCGTGAGAGGCCATCTGCGTCCCCATTGGCTCGTCCAGGCCGGTACTTGATAGAGAACTGGAAATCGGCTAACTCTGCTACCCACCTGTGGGTGGTCGCATTCAGTTTGGCTGTCGTGAGCACATAGGTGAGGGGATTATTGTCTGTGTAGACAGTGAATGATGGAGCGTGGTAGAGGTAATCTCTAAATCTCTCACATATGGCCCATTTCATCGCGAGGAACTCCAACTTCCCTGAGTGGAGATGGTAGTTCTTCTCAGGAGTTGTCAGTGTCCTAGACCCGTACGCGATGACTGCCAGCCCACCCTGTGACTGTCTTTGATACAATACTGCCCCGAGGCCCTCTCGTGACGCGTCGCAGTGAAGGATAAAGGGCTGTTCAAAGTCTGGGTAGCCCAACACTGGTGGCTGGATGAGGAATTCAATCAACTGACAGAGGACCTGTTGGTGTTCAGCTGTCCACTTAACTGGGTGGGAGGAGGGCAGATGGTCTCGGGAGCCCTTCCTCCCCTTGTCCTTTCTCTTTTGTTTGAGCTTCCCCGCTGCTGTCTTCTCTGGGGTGAGGAGGTCATAGAGAGGCCTTGCGATTCAGGGGAAGTTAGGTCTGTAGGGCCGGTAATACGAGATGAATCCCAGCATCTTCCTGAGCTCTCCGATGGTCGTAGGTTCTCTCTCCTTCAGTGCCTGGACCGGGGCCACATCAGCGGGGTCCATTGTGTATCCATCCTTGGTCACAAGCCTTCCCAGGAACCTTACTTGGTTTTTGAAGAGTTCACATTTTCTTGCCGTCAGCTTGATTCCATGGCTTCTGTAGCGGTGCAGTACTCTTCTCAGGTGCTGGAGGTGTTCGTCGAATGTGGTTGAGTGGACCAGGTTGTCATCTAAATACGGCTGACAAATGTCGTCCCTCAGCCCAATCAAACATTCCTCCATGGACCTCTGGAACTCTGCTGGTGCTGAGGACAGTCCGAAGGGAATTCTCACCCATTCATATAATCCCCACGGGGTGATGAATGCAGTCAGTGGGCGGCTGGACTCCTCAAGAAACCCCTGGTGATATGCCTTCCCCTGATCCAAGACAGAAAACCAGGCACTCCCCTTCAGGCTGTCGAGCATATCCTGGATGCGTGGTATTGGATGGCGGTCTGGGATGGACCTCTTGTTCAACTCACGGTAGTCACAGCAGAGGCGGAGGCTCCCATCCTTTTTCCGCACACACACGATTGGGCTTGAGTAGGGTGATTTTGACTTAGTTATCCAGCCTCTGTTCAGTAAATCCTCAAGGTATTCCTTCACTTCTTTATGAAGAGGCTTTGGGACTGATGTGTATGTCCGCTTCACCGGTGTGGTGTCACTCAGGCGGATCTTGAGCTGGAGTGATGGAATAGTCCCCACATCATGGTCATCGCGTGCGAACACACTACTCTCCTCCCGCAGTAGCTCTCTCACCTGCAGTTGTTGTTCAGGTGTCAGGTGGTTCAGAGGGACAGGCGGGTCCCATAGATCTTCCTCCTGGTGTTCCGTCTTGACATCACCTGGCCCTTTCAGCTTTGTTGTGTCTCTAATCACAGGTCTTCGTTCTGTACCTGTTGTGGAGGTCCCTGGGATGACTGGGTTCACTGTACTAGTCCCATCCACATCCAACGGCTTCACGGCGGCAGGGTAGATGGCTTTAGTTCTTTGGGTCTGCCCCAGGGGAGTCCGTGGCGGCAGTGTGATGTCATGAGCTGTGACGTTAGTCACTGGGACAGCGATGCGTGACCAGGTTCCCTTCTGTAAACATACAATGTTTTCATCCACCTTCAGGCCCTCTGGCCACTTTGGGTTCACATTAGGCTCAAAGAGGACGTTCTGGTCTGCTTGGAGGGGCCCTGCTCTAACACCACACTTAACAGTCTTTGTCTGGCCCGCCGGAATAGTCATGCTTTCTCGGCCCACTTTAACCATCCCCTCACCTTCCATATCATCTCGGCTCTTTATCAGCTTCACGAGGACTTCAGCCTTCTTGTAGTCAACCGCGAACGCAATGCTTAGTGCCTTTGTGATTACACTTGATGGCTGTCCAGCTCCAGACTCTAACAGGTGTTCAATTACATTGTAACCGATGATCGGTTCTTCTGCGGTGCCCTGGTGTGTGGTTACTAGTATTGGCACAGTGAGTTCCATTGGTGGGGTCTGAGTGGTGCTATTCGGTGCTAACTGGACAGTCACTTCCACCCATCCAGAGAAAGGAATGGTTGTCTGGTTTGCTGCTTTACCAGTAGGGGTGCCAGGGCCAAGGATCTCTTCTGTGCTTCTCACCTTGGTGTGTGGGAGATGTTTTCTCCTCCATTCTTCACTGATTAGGCAGACCTGCGACCCGGTATTCCACAATGCCTGTGTGGCTACACCATCAATGTAACAGTTTATCATGTATTTCTTTCCAATTAGGTTCAGCAGCTGTGACTGGCGTTTTGAGGAGATATGACTCACTGTGGGTGCTTGCTGTTCCCGCCCTGCCTCGTCTCGCTGTCGGGCAGACACTCTGGCTTCTAGTAGCTGAATACTGTCGTCGATGAGCTTGCTGGTGACAGTACAGCTAGATGTGTCTACCTGCTCCGATTTTTCAGGCCTCTGAGCTCTACACCCTCTTGAAAGATGGCCACTCTGTCCGCATTTGAAACAGTGGTTGCACTGGTCGCCCCTTTCACTGTCTTGACAGGCTTTGCATCCGCGCTTCCTCACAGGCTGCTGCTGACGAGAAGGTCTTTGGCCAGAGGAGTGGTTCATGGCTTTTCTCATCTGTTCCATTTCTCCTTTCAGCTGTTGGATTATCTCGTAGAACGCAGACTCCTTTTGGTTCCCTGCCTGTGTCTTAAGGGCTTTCACACTCGCGGATGTTGATGGCGACGACTCCTGACCCCCGACCACTGCAGCTTCCGCTCCTAGATACTGATGTGCCTCAGCTCGCACTTCCCGCACTCTGGTTTCCTTACTGTGGGAGCTCTTCTTGAATTTCCGCTGTCTCTCTGACTCGAAACTTGCGGCCTCTATCATCTTAACAATGAGAACATCATCAGTAGTTGCTTGATCATCGAGATAGCTCTTGAGCTGATATTTTACCTGGTCATTCACTAGCCCAGTTCCCACAGCTCTTAGGAACTTCTTCTGTATCAGTTCAGGGCTGTATTGTTCATCAGAGCCAGGCTCTCTCGCTGCTGCTAAGAGTCTCTCTTTACATGCTATGGCTCGGAACAGGAAGTTCTGTGGTGACTCCTGACTGTCCTGTGTGATGTTGATTAGTCGGTGATATAGGTCCACAGAGCTATCCTCTTTGAAATGGCCTTTCAGAATGGTCCTCAGCTGAGGGAGGGTGAGTTCGGTTTTGATCTCTAACAAGTCACGGAGAGTCAGCCCAGGGCTGATGGCTCGGATTACAGCCTCTATTATCTCCAACTCGCTGTGGCCTTTTCTCACCCCCATATCAATCTGATGCGTAAGATTTATATAAGACAACTTGTCTATCTGCCCCCGTTCTCCTATTTGGCCATTTATCTTAAAGTCTCTGCGTATGGTCACTTCAGGGGGTTGGATTACTGACGGGATTGGGTTTGAAGGTTGACTAGGTCTACTGGGTTCTTTAAGACTTAGTTTTTCACTGAGGCGTGATATCTCTTCCTCAAGCGCTTTTGTGGATGCAGTAAAGCTGGACTGTAAGGCCTGATATTGTTCATGTAAGCTTGCCAATTCAGCAGCATCCTTGTTAGTACTGTCTGCACCTGCACCAGTATGTGACTCCGCCCCTCTCTGCTTCATTTCACTAGAGAGGTCCACTAGTCTGGACAGAAACTGACGTGCTACCTCTTCATCCTCCTTCTCAATTGCTTCATCCACAGTTTCACTAATAGGTCTGATCAGCGCATGCCTCTTTGTCTGGTTTTCAGTGGGGACTTTAGCAATAACACACACCTCTTTTAACTGGTCCAGCCCTAACTGCAGGAGGGTCTCACTCAGCCTGTCTTGCAGTTGCTCAAGCTCCAGTTCCATTGTTGGTCACGTGTTCTCACTCTGCTCCCCACTTCTTCTCCTGACAATGGTGGCAATGGCGCTGATCCCGGGTTTCGGCACCAATATTTGTAGCACACTTGATAAGAATGACACTTACAAGGGCTGGTGTTTTTGTTGTTTTACTCCATCTGTCAAATAGACATTACAGAGGACACGTTTTCAGAGCACGGCTCACTATACGAACGGCAACACTCATCTCCAATTTATACACAATAAGAGCACCAAATATATTCTTCCATAAATTCACATTAGTCTAGCCTACCGCTAGCAAAGCTAAACAGTATATAACGTTACGGAACATGGGGGGATCAAAATAGCAACACACATAGGCCTACCTTCATATTTACACAGTGTGGAGACACTAAACATAGTAAATGGAGACTAATCACACATACAGACACTGTCAAAGCCAAGCTACAGAACAATGGGTTCAGACCGCGGGAGCTATGGCTATGCTAACGTTAGCAACTCGCTAGCAATCTAGCTAACGTTAGCCAGTGATATGACGTTATCAAAATAAATATTAAAGTCCCTTCGTGGGTATTTCTAATAGGCATCCATATCCCACCTACACATCATATTTAATCACCATCCTAATTCTATATGTCTAACTAGCCTGCTTACCTGTCAAATAGACATTACAGAGGACACGTTTTCAGAGCATGGCTAACTATACGAACGGCAACACTCATCTGACGACTTTACCCGAATGCCCCAGAGTGCACCGCGGGAGCCAGCACTACGTCACACAGGCTAGAAGCAATTAACCTGCAGTGCCCTCCTGTGGCGAGAACCGGCTATCACAACAACACAGCAGACAATTCTCCTCTTTACTAGTAGTGAGTGGTCAATGAAGGTAAGTATATAAAATAAAAAATAGATGGGGGGCTACTAAATCCCAAGTACCCCACAAATACCACCGTTGCTGTTTTTCCGTCCTGCTGCACACTGTTGTGTATGGAGTTGTGTGCATTTGTATTGTTGTGCGTTCTGCAAATAAAACAACTTGGGGAAAAAAACAAACCTGAACTTAATGTGTGTATGTGTGTGTGTGTGTGTGTGTGTGTGTGTGTGTGTGTGTGTGTGTGTGTGTGTGTGTGTGTGTGTGTGTGTGTGAGATATTATGACGTGCAGTGCATCTGTTGTTGCCAACCGCTCTGCCGGATTTCCAGACGTTACAACAGCCCAATAAAGTTAACTCGCATCGAGCACACCCCGGTGGCTGTGTGGGTAATCCGTACGTACGACACGAGTGTCAGTGACGCCGGGCCACAGATGGCTCGATGAGCACCAGCGTCTTGCCTGGCACGGACGGGCCTATCTGTTCAACATAGGTTGCAACCCAAAGCTTTCCCGCTACTTCTCCTCCTCCTCTTCTCTCCTCCCTCACTGGCCGTCCGTCCTGACCAGCGGAGGAGTGGGGCGGTGTTTTTGCACGTACCAATAGAGCAGGCCACGCTCTCGATCACACAAGTGTTGTCATCGATGCAGGGATGGGCGAAGAGTTGTGGGATCATCGTGCTGGCACTAACACGGTAATAAGTAGCCCAGTGTGTCTGCACGCTTCCCCTCCTGCTTGTTGGCAAAACCACGAAATTATAACAAATTAGCGCTGCCGGTGCTGCCAAGGCTGGAGGAGTGCCTTTAAAGAAAATGCAAAGTAACAAGGCTTATCACTGCCCTGTCATTAAGCCAGGCGTCGTCTGAGTTGCCGTTTCTGTGTGCACACAATCTGTGTCTAATTACGACAGTGTATCTGCCAGTCCAGGTTTGATGTCCAGTGACCTCGATGGACATCGGACCTGGTAATATATTCATCCGTCATAAGCCCGGTGCGAGTGGAGTTTTTTTCATGGGGAGAGTGAGGAGGAAGATGACGGCGGCTCTTCACTACAAAATTGGTATATCACGTCTGCTGTTGGGTGGCGCAGTGGTTAGCGCGGTCGCCTCACGACAAGAAGGTCCCGGGTTCGAGTCCCGGAGTAGTCCAACCTTGGGCGGGGGTCGTCCTCTGTGTGGAATTTGCGTGTACTTCCCGTGTCTGCGTGGGTTTCCTCCCACAGTCCAAAGACATTAGGTCAGGCGAATCGGCCATACTAAATTGTCCCTAGGTGTGAATGTGTGTGTCGGCCCTGTGATGGACGGGCGGCCTGTCCAGGGTGTCTCTCCGCCTGCCACCTAATGACTGCTGGGATAGGCTCCAGCATCCCCCGCGACCCTGAGAGCAGGATAAGCGGTTTGGATGATGGATGTATGGATCGATGGATGGATGGATAGATAGATATGCGTGAGTGTGTTTGCACTGGTGAATGTGTTGGCGTGTGTTTGCTAGTAGCATATGACTCCATCAGGCAGAACTTAAAAGGGTTGTAGCTCCTAAGAAATTGAATCTAGACGATCCATGTGTGTCTTTCCCTTCTGGTAAGTGTAATGGGACATAAGGTAGAAAAAAAAAACAAAGGCAAGTGTGGCAGCGCAGATGTTTACCATGACGCAATGACACCCCTGCCACCCATTTTCAACCATCACAAGGGGATTCACGCTCTCACACACACAAGCCCTAATTAAGATCAGTGATGGACAACAGCTCAGGAGGAAGTTTTATTTACAGAAACTCTCGTCGTCTTTCTCGGTCCCGCTATTGTTCCTTGCATTCTTCAGTTCTTAAGCCAAGGTATTGTTCCATAATTAATGTCAAAAACCAAGGATGGGTGGAAGTCTGGATGTAAACCCCAGCTCCAAATATCAAAGATGAATTAGATGGTGACTTGCCTAGAGAGAAGGAAGAAGAAGCATGAGGAATGAAGCAAACACATCATTACATTATACATTAGTACTTACCTAAAGGTGCCAGAATTAAATATCACACTTCACAAGCAAAATTATACGCAACCCTCATTACAGTTGATTGTCAAAGTTTCATTGTGTTTGTGTGTTATGCATTAAAAATGTCTCGTATCAGGCCAGCTAAGTTAGCTTTTGTTTCAAAAGAAGAGAACACACCATGCACACCCTAATGTCAAAATTCACAATATTAACATTGTTATGGAAATAGTCAACTTTCATTTGATGATGTTCATACAGTGGCGTGTCCAGACTTTTTTGAGTGGGGTGGCCCAAGTGGGGGCACTGGCTTATGCAAGGGTGGTCCGAAGCGGGGGGTCTGGCGGTCCTCCAGCATGACATTTTAAGGGTCGAACACTTCATTTCCTGCATTCTGGTGAATTTTTATGCACCAATTTGTGCCTTTTCTGCATCAATTTACGACCATTTTTGTCCCCACTACCCATATCTACCTTCCAGTGTTTAAAGATAAGTAGACCTACCAATCACAACACAACAGAGTGACGCCATATAAATGTAATATAACGCTTCCGTTCTTTATTTTTTAAAGAAATTGTACCCCCAGAAGTAGGATACATACAAAAGAAAACAATGCACATTAAAAAATACAGTCACAGTATACAGTATAAACCGCACGACTTCTTGACGTGTGGTTGACGAGGGTTTTCAACTTCTCTGAGGAGCCATGCGCGCGGCGGCTTAACCCCTTCCTCACCCGCGAGGATGTTGTAGAGCAACTGTGTGTCGCACGCAAGCAAGCAAGGAAGCAAATATTTACTGACCGCTACGAAGCAAAACGTCTTCTTCTTCTCTGGGTTTTTGGCAGCCTAGACACTACTCTGGCGCATTACTGTCTCTCAGGTTTAAGACTGAATTGCGCCTATAGAGAAAGTTCGGTTTACTCCTCAAAGAGCTCAAACTAAGACCCGCCTCCGACTGGGCAGATAGCCAATCATAGGGGTGGCACCTGGGGTGGCCAATCAGATTCCAGTGGTGGCACGTGCCACCCCAGGCCACTCCCTGGACACGCCGCTTTGTTCGTATGTTCTTCCCCTGGATCGCCACCTTGTCGTGGTGGAGAAGCTTGCGTGTACCAATGATCCCAAGAGCTATGCCATCGGGAGCTTGGCTCCTGGTGGGGTCACCCAAGCCAGACAGGTCAAGGAGGAGGTTCCAGACGACGTGTGATCCAACAAACACCTCAACGGCGGAACTGGTGGACGATGTCTCCAGCTCACATCGGCAGTGAAGGCTGCAACAGAAGGTGGTCCACAATCGTCTTGGTTCTCTATGCTATTGGACTCTGACCAGCTCCTGCCAATCACCGTGTGCTGGCTGCAGGCGCATCAGCCACTCCACATAAAAAGCTGTCACGCACAGGCGTCCTCCCATTACGTGGCTCCAGGATCGGCCTCTACACCCACCTGAATACCCAAAGGAACCCAGACGGTGGATGGTCATACTCGACCCCGATTGACCCCTGATGATGATGTTTATACAGTAACAAAATTACATGAGGAGCTATGCCACAAAAAGTACATTACCAGTCTTGGCTATCGCCAGAGTAAAACAGACAGGGGGGCCTCCATAGCTGACACAGTTACAGCACATACCACATGTACATACCACATGGCGATATGGTCACATGGTCGCAGACATCGCCGGTTCGATTCCATACGACTTTTGTTGCATGTCTTACCCCACTCTCTCTCTGTCTCTCTCCCATTTTCCGTCTGCCTCGTCACTGTAGCTATATGATAAAGGTGAATAATGCCAAAACAATGATTGAAAAAAGAATAAAACGAACAATCTGTGATCCATACCCGGTTAGCTGGATCAGCTTATGTATTTTGAATATGTAAATTCCGTATACACTCTCGTGCTCCAGGCGCGTCAGTTCAAATGCACGTGGAAGGCGGAAGAAGGATCGCGTTCGTCTGGGGACAGTTTTCGTCTCTTCGCTCTGTAGCACAAGCTCAGGTTTGATGCCACAAACCGCACACACGTATACACAGACACACACACACACGCACCAGGTGTTCCTGACAGCCATTTGTGAACGTAATAACCTCATTCGAATCACACATTTTGAACGTTTGTGTGCCTTTAGTGCTGCGATTGCGGTTCTGTGATGCACGTGTGGTGCACATGTCCACGTGTGTGTTGTGCACGTGCTTGAGAGGCGAGATCCAGGTGTTTGAGCGTGTTTGTTGCGTGTGTGTTTGCGTGGACAATATTGTAAGAGTGTGCTGCGGTATTTTTCTTATGTATTAGTGTAGCCGGATGTGTGAAGCAGCGTGCAGAAGTGCAGACGTATGTGCGGGTGCGCGCGCGTGTGTGCGCGCGCGCGTGTGTGCACACCTACTCCTGCGGAGCCCTAAGTGTGTAGTATTCAGGTCTGAAAAGCTCGTGACTAAAAGGCTGGAATACCTGACACAACACAACAGTGTGCGGTGTGTGATTGACTACATGGCAAAATAGAAAACCGGCATACTGTGACTCCCCGAGGACCCCGGAAAACCACCGCGCTAGTGGGTTCTGGTGTGGAGGACCGAGAGAGAGAGAGAGGAGGGTAGAAGGTTAGAGGCACGCAGGGAAAGTCAGCGAGCAAACAAGGTGGAGGGAATTAGATGGAAACAGAGAGTTAACGAGAGAAAGCGAGATGAGGAAGGACAGAGAAGAGGAGACATTGCGCAGAAACAGACCAGACGAAACTGACGAGGTGGGAGAGGAAGAAGAGAAACGACGGCGAGAGCAAAGGATGATACCAGCAGAAAGAAAGACAGGCGGAAAGAAAGCGAGGGGTGGTATGTGGCGGAAAAAAACAAGCCATGACCATCACCCATGGACTATCTTCCGCGGAGCCACGCGCCATCCAGCGCTCCGTTTCCCCCGTGCTTCTTTCGCCTCCCGTGCGTCATGTGCCTACCCTCTCTCCTTCACCTCGTGCTGTGCTTTGGCCTGCTTTCTGCCAAAATCCAATTAGCCAGAGCCGGCTCCTCACTCCGCAGGACTACTGAGAGGAGCCGGAGACGGAGGGATGGAGGGGGCATGTGGAACGTGAGCCTAGAAAAAGAGAGATGGAAGGCAGAGAGATAGCGCGGCGGATGGTTGTGGGGGCAGTGCAGGGTTGGGGGGGTTGTGAAATGGAAATCGGAATGATAGAGAGTAGGAGAGTAAGGGGGGAAGTAGAGAGCTAAATGAGAGAGAGAGAGAGAGAGAGAAACCGAGATAGATAGAGAAAGACAGATAGAATGAGGTGGGAAAGATTGCCAGCAAAATCTCTATCCAGTCTTCGTTCAACCTGAGCAAAGAAAAAGGGGGTGGGTGGAGGGGGACGACCGACAGGATTGCTCGTGAGAGCTCACAGCACACTTTCTCCTGCGTCTTTTCTCCTGCAAGACATCCACGGAGGCACCGTGGTAAAAAAAAAAAAAATCAAGATTCAATGCTTTTATTGGATTAGGATGCAAACACTGCCCGTTGCATTATGGGAGCTTTCGCATACCACAGCCGTTCACGAGGCAAATCAATAAAAATGCTGCAGTATTAAAGATTTTGGAGCCGATATATAATTGATTTCAAACATGGCTTATATAACGTAGGTCTGAAATTAATTCCAGATAATGTATAAAAGTTACCTCAAACAGCATCCCACAAAGTTTCTAAATATCGAAAAAAAAGAAGAAGAAGGGGAAGAAGAAGCAACAACAACTACGGTAAACGGACTGCATTAGAAAAGCTTTTCTAGTCTAGCGACCACTCAGAGTGCTTTACAGTGTACGCCTCACATCCACCCACATTCATACCCTGATGGTGGAGGCTGCCATGCGAGGGGCCAACCTGCTCACCAGGAGCAGTTAGGGGGTTCAGTGTCTTGCTCAAGGACACTTCGACACGTGCTCTGGAGGAGCCAGGGATCAAACCAGGAACCTTCTGATTAATAGGCGACCTGCTCTACCTCGCGAGCCATGCCGCCGCAGCTGTAACATTACAAGATGCTGTTGCAAAAGCACCCCCCTATTTTGGGGGTTTTGCAGTTGTATCACAAGCGGACATTTTGTGAAATGGATGGATAGCACTAAATGAGTGACTCTTCTTTGGGGCGGGGGACTAGCCACATTCACAGCTTTGGAGGCTGATCCATGCAAACTAGCTGATCATTACTGTTACGACCCTCGGTCTGGAGAGGGTGCAACTATTAGTGTACTGAGTAACAGTGAGGTGAGGGTGCAACACAGTGAGACATAAACGTATAGATATAATAAATATATTTATTAACAATGACAGGACAAGGGAACCGAACGGTTGCCAAAACAAACTATTAACAAAAGTAACCCACCCTTGACAGTGCTGAAAAGCACCAAACCTAAAGACAAAAAGGTGGCAACCGCTGCTAACCTAGTGTGTCTAACAGAGGTAAGCTACGTGATGGGGGGTTTGCCCATGGGCATCTTACCTTGATCCCCTCGCCCAAAAGAGCTAAACAACTAAACATAACTCAAAATAGTCACAATGCAAACTAAACCAAAAACGGGCCAGACGTTACAAACACAAAGCAACTACATCACACAAACTAAACTAGCTGGCCGGTGAACTGAAGACATGTGGGGGTTTAAATGGGAGACTGAACAGCTGATGAAGATTGGATTCGTTGACCGGTTGATTAGGTGATGAGGAGCACCTGAATGTAGAGTCAGAGTGATACAGGAGGCAACACAAAACTATACGGACACACCCGTGGCCGTAACAATTACCCAGATAGCAGAACTGCAACCTAGATGGGAACAGTGGAATATGATGAAGTTGCGTCGATGACACACCCTCTGGTGTGTGACCTGATGACGTATGAGGGCATCATTTAATAGAAAGAAGAACGCATTTGTGTGCATATTTTTTTTCTTTATTTGAAGAAATGTCATCCGTTTTTTTCTCTCCAATTGTATCCGGCCAATTACCCCACTCTTCCGAGCTGTCCCTGATCGCTGCTCCGCCCCCTCTGTCCATCCGGGCAGGGCTGCAGACTACAACATGCCTCCCCTGATACATGTGGAGTCCCCAGCCGCTTCTTTTCACCTGACAGTGAGGAGTTCCACAAGGGGGACGTAGCACGTGGGGGGGCACGCTACCCCCCCCCCGAACAAGCGCCCTGACCAACCAGAGGAGGCGCTAGTGCAGCGACCAGGACACATACCCACATCCGGCTTCTCATGCCCGACCAAGCTGGTGGTAACACGGGGTTTCGAATCGGTGATTCCTGTGTTGGTAGGCAACGGAATAGGCCGCCACGCCAACCGGATGCCCCCCTCCCATCCTTTTTTAAAATCAGATTCGGGCATCCCGTTGCCTACCAGCACAGGGATCGCCAGTTCAAATCCCCGTGTTACCACCGGCTTGGTCGGGTGTCCCTAAAGACACAATTGGCCGTGTCTGCGTGCGGGAAGCCAGATGTGGGTATGTGTCCCGGTCGCTGCATTAGCGCCTCCTCTGGTTGGTCAGGGCGCGTTTTTTTTAGGGGGGGGGGCTGGGGGGAATACTGTGATCCTTCCACGTGCTACGTCACCCCTGGCGAATCTCCTCACTGTCAAGTGAAAAGAAGCGGCTGGCGACTCCACGTGAATCGGAGGAGGCATTTGGTAGTCTGCAGCCCTCCCACGGATCAGCAAGAGGGGGTGGAGCAGCGACCGAAACAGCTCGAAAAAGTGAGGTAAATGGTCGAATACAAGTGGGGTGAAAAAGGGGGGAGGGGGTTGGTAAGAAAAAAAACAAAACAGATTCGGCAAGTTAGTACAGAAGACAAATCCCAATGTCATCGATGAAGGAATATGAATCTGCAAATGTAGGAATCCCATCCTTGTAGCTTGGTGGATGAACATACTTATGCATATTTCTTCTACACTGTATGGTCCAACGTGTCAGTGTCACGGTTTGCCTCGCTCAGGCGTGAAAAGTAAACGCGTGTATGAAGGTGCAGTGCCAGCAGGGGGCGATGATTCAGAGGTGAAGGCAGGTTAGGGTTAGGGTTAGGGGAGGAATTTTGGAAAATGCTGTATGCTTCTTCTGCTCCGTGGGGAGTTGCTGGCATTGAGTTAATCATCGCCCCCTGCTGGCACTGCACCTTCATACACACGTGTACTTTTCACGCCTGAGCGAGGCAAACTGCGACACTGACACGTTGGACCGGCGGGTGTATTACACCCGTCATACCAGGCTGAAAGAACCCAGTCCCAGTATGTCACTAATCAATAACGTCCTGTTAAATAGTTGTTCCAACTTATGTGAATATTGTTGTGAAAAATAGCAATGCCCTCAAAGTGAAGTAGGACAGAGGAAACCGGACGTATCTCACACTCTGAGCAGCACGCGAGACACGTGAGGCTTGCAAGCTGATTGACATAAAGTGTAGAGTATATGATACAGTAGTAAACAGTGCAAAACTTTCGTGGCAGCATAATGGCAACTATACTTACAGTTATCAAATCGATTTGGCGCGTTGATTTTTGTACGTCATGCCACTGTTAGGGATATAATTGCTTTTAGACGCTCGAGGTTTAGCGGCGTTGTGAGACATCGGCACTGCTGTGCTGCAGTCGTGCAGACACAAAGCGGAAAGCGGGTGGTTATTGTCCGGCACTCCCTGCTGTATGATTACCTAATCACTACACAGCGGAAACCGCAGGGAGTGCTGGCAGTACCTCCTCCACGGCCAATAATAGCTGTAGCTGGACTGCAGGAGCTTTCCCAGAATGTTCAGCTCCACCTCAAAGATTCATCATTTGCAGAGCCCTCGGTAGCCATGTCCCCGCAAGCCAATGCCACAGAGACCACAGGACAGACACAGAGATGACAGCCCAGTGCCCCTGATGTATTCACGTTTTTGGGGGGGGGGTCCACTTGTTATTGTATCTGCAACCTTTTCAAGGATGATTCTGTTGATTGATAACCTAGGTCTTATTTTCGTAGTTTTAATTTTCGCTATCGATTATGATAAAATGTCACTTACTGGCTGTGGCGATTTGGGACATGGGACCTCCTCTGGACACAGCTTTGCAACGAGGTCTTATAAGGCATCCGAACAGGATTCTTAAACCTGTCCTTTCAACAACATAAAAAAAACAAACCTAGTCTCTCAGACCGTGTACACATTTTCCCATCATCTATGACGTTTCTGTTGTGCTGGTTGGTACTCTATCAATGGTTATGATGACCTACGATAAGTATAGGTTGCTCATTCATGCACGTTGAAACAGGAAGTTGCTCAGCCATGTGATTGACCATAGATAATTTGATAATGCATTACCTTAAGTCCATGTTATACGTGTTAGTCAATAGGTAATAAGGCCCTTATAAGTGCTTACAAAATTCTTGTTAACATTATTATGCGTTAATAAGACTATATAAGTGTTAGCATTATAAAAACGTTTTCGGCCACTAGGTGGTGCTTGTGAAATATGGAAAACCGACTTTTTCCACACTCTTTTTAGGTTGTGAATCTAATCTTCATCAAACTTCGCGTGTAGCATCTAAGGACCCTCATAATTAAAAGTTATTAAAATAATTCTCATAGTCCAGGAAATGACTTATAAGGTCCCTGTTACCCACTGACTAGCACTTATTACATTCACTTAGTGTAAAGCGTTACCGATAATTGTGGGTATTTCGGTTAATAACTTTTAAGTTGCACTTACGTTTTCACTGCCAACGTACATGGTCTAGATGACTGGGTTCAACTCATGCACATCACAACACTGAAACATTGTGATCAGTTGCACCACAAGATGCCACTGTAAAGCTGAGTCCAGCGCTGGTCCCGTATCCAGTATCTCGACTGCAGGGCTGGCTAACCATGTGCCATGGAGAGCCACGTGTATGCAGGTTTTCATTCCAGCCGGAGTCCACACCAGGTGACTTCACTGATTAGCAACCCTTCAACCAAAGAGGAAGAACGTATCAGTGAAATCACCTGGTGTGGAGTCGGGTTGGAATGAAAACCTGCATACACATGGCTCTTCATGGTTCATGGTTAGCCACCGCTGCCCTACTGTGACGTCAGTGAGTAGAATGATATCATAACAGATATGCACGCGGGCAAAAGCTACACAAATAAGATCCATGTTGTAAGAACGCTGAATTATCCTATATAGGTGTTATGAAATGGCATTTAGAGCACTGCAAACTTCTGTGATTTGACGTAGATCTGACTGGGATGGAACGGTTGGGTGGGATTTTGTGAGGGGAGGTCGTTGGATTTGACTGACAGCTAATTATGGCTGGGCATTTTTAGAAGAATGTGGACATCCATATCCTTGGCTAGTTTTTGGTGGTGGAAGATCCTTCGTCTACCCTCAAACTCTCAATTAATTGGATGTTTTCATTAGTGTAGGCCTGCTAGTGCAGGATGATTAGATTAAGAAACGAATGTATTTGAAAACGTTCTTAGAAACAAACAAAACAGAAGATATTTTTGTGAATTTCTAGAACACTGTGTTAAACGTGAAGTAAGTGACGATAAAATAGTTGACAAGAATAAAAATATGTTTTTTATTTCATGGGACTTTACTCCGGGTTTGGACTGCTCGTTCTGTCAGCAGGTCAGCCATCTTCTTTGTTTTGTTTCATGTCAGCTTGCTTCTTCCCCTGCCTCATCACTTTCACTGTCAGGCCTGGATTAGTCTGAAAGGGTCCTATGTAAAATGTTTCAAATGCAAATGGAGATGGAGGGGGAAGCATTGAAATGTACGTGTGTAAGATAGATGGAGTTACACAGCCATAGCTTGATTCCTGTGCTGCCAATTGCCCAGTTGGAAGGTTTTTCCTCAACAATAAAGATGCTCACCCTGTGGACCCACCACCCACAGGGATGAGCATTGGGGTAGGGTGCAATGCAGGCCGGGCGGCAGGCAAAGGTGGGAACCGGGGCGTTTAGACTTCTGGCATCACAGACTGGTCCTGGAAGACCAACTGGGAGGAGACCCCCGGGTAGACCCAGAACTCGCTGGAGGGCCTGGGAACATTTTGGGATCCCCCAGGAGGAGCTGGAGGGTGTTTCTGGGGAGAGGGACATCTGGAGTGCCCTACTTAGCTTGCTGCCACCATGACCCGACCCCAGAGAAGCGGCTGATGATGAATAGAGAGATGAAAAGAGAGAGAATAAAGATGCTGTGGCTGCATGGTGAAATGGACATATCAAGGGGGATTCAATAGTTGGCGAATTATAACTTCTGAAATGATCAAATTTCAATACAAACCTCCTACAAGTTTATTTCTTAAGCCCTTAACCACAGTTAGTCTAGGAGGCCTCCACGTTGACACAGTGAAACATCCCACTGAAAACACCTTCTCAGGAAAAAAATGGGGCAAACTTTGGGAAGAGCATCCGTGGGGGAATTCTTGGATTGACAGGCAAGCAATATGTGCCAAGTGGGCAAGAAAGAAACGCGATCGCAGATTTAGGACTAAAACACCTAATCAAAAGCAATTAATAACAACTCTGAAGGCAGACTCGGGTCAATGGGAGCAGAGGAAACAATGCAGACAGAAACATCATCTCCCCATCATCTGTTACCAGCGGCACAAACTCCACCCTTAAAACAAAGACACATGAACAACAGACGTACCATACGCTCACAGAAGTTATGCAGACATATTGTGCGTTTACAGGTTTGGAAAGCTTTACGGTGGCCTTCCTCTCAGAAGGATTTAGATATCAGTGCTAACTGGAAAAGCTAACGCTAACCTCGCATTTGGACCGAGAGCTGCTCAGGATGGAGCTATTAAAGTTAAGCATCAAGGAAATGACCAATGCAGAGGTAGCTTCTGGTCAAATGATTAATGAGAATAGGTGGGCTTTTAGTTCAGATTTAAGGGAAACTATACAGAAATTAGCAGGAAGACAATTTCAAAGAAAAGGGACACGGTAACAAAACCTGCATGACTTCTAGTCACCTCTATTGTGATTAGAGGGTGTGGGTGGTATTATAAGATCTGATAGATAGATAAAGTCTGATAGAAAATGGTGAAGTGCCATAAAACAGTGTAGTTAAACCTGCCAATGTCTTAAATGGGGAAACAGAGTTTTACCGTTTGTTAGCAGGGGAGCACTATCCATAACAACTGCCAGAGCCCATGCAGCATTAAAAGGATTTGGATTATTTCAGGGGTCAAAACATTCTGAAGTTTACTATTTAAAACTTTATTTATGGGATGGAATGGCAGTTCAAACTTCTCTTTTTCATATAAGAGAGACGTAGCTGGCAGAATGAGCAGCTGAAACACAAAGAGAGGGAGCGATAGACTGAGCGGGGGTTAGTGGCCATGGTATGTGGATGGACAGACAGGTGGACAGACAGCTGAACAGACAGATAGGCAGACAGATGGAGAGACAGATGACAGATGGACAGACAGATAGCTAGATGGATGAACAGACAGATGGCTAGACAGATGGACTAATAGATTGACAGACATACAGATGGACAGAGAGATGGACAGATAGATAGACAGATGGACAGATGGATGGAAAGAGAGATGGACTGACAGATGGACAGAGAGCTTGACAGACAGACAGATGGACAGAGAGATGGACAGATGGAAAGATGGACAGATGGATGGAAGGACAGATGGACTGACAGATGGACAGAGAGATTGACAGACAGACAGATGGACAGAGAGATTGACAGATGGACCAACAGAAAGATGGACAGAGAGATGGACGGGAAGATGGACTGATAGATGGACAGACAGAAATATGGACAGATAGATGGACAGACAGACAGATAGACAGAGAGATGGACCGATGGCAAGATGGACAAATAGATGGACAGACAGATGGATAGATGGATGGACGGATAGATGGACAGATGAATGGAAAGAGAGATGGGCTGACAGATGGACAGGATGGACAGACAGACAGATGGACAGAAAGAGATGGACTGACAGATGGACAGACAGAAAGTCTGTCACAAAGGGTATTGTAACATCTGATTACTCACTCAGCACTGAAAGAGGGGGAGAGAAGGTAGACAGAGAGAGAGAGAGAGAGAGAGAGAGAGAGAGAGAGAGAGAGAGAGAGAGAGAGAGAGAGAGAGAGAGAGAGAGAGAGAGGGGAGGGAGAGGGATGAAGAGCGAACAAGGAGGTTAAAGTGGGAGCAGCTTGGAGTAATGAGGACAAAAAGTGGAGACCTGATTTTAGGATGGGTAGAAGGAGGGATAAGAGAATGAGAAAGAGATGATGATGGAATGAAGGGAGCAGACAGAAAAAAACAGTGATTCTGGAAAGAAAGACGTGGGGCGTCTGTGTGCGCACTGCAGGGTGGACATTACAGTCATGTAGGTGATGCTACCTGGTTTTACTGTTACTCTGCAATAAATGGGAGAAGATGAGGCTAGAGATGAGGGTGTTTTCTGGTGGCGTTAGTTGGGGCGAAGAGGAAAAATGCCGCTTGGCCTTCGCCGGCAACGTTCCTGGGAAGGGAGCCGAGTTCGAAAAGTTACAACAAATCAAATCAAAGTGGAAACTTGTTCTGTGCGAAACAATTATGAGAGTGCTCGACAACTTTATATTAACTGGTCCGGTGAGAGTCGGAGACAGGACAGCCGGGCTCTGCAAGGATCTGAGCAGAGCAGGTCCTGGCGTGGATCACGCAAACTCAACCAAGATGGTAAACAAGAGCAGGGAACGATAACGAGGAGGTGCTTTGACATGTGATATTATTTCCACACAAAACTCACAAGGGCAATTTCTGTTCCTCGCCTGCAGGTGCAGTGATGGTGGTAAATGGGATTACGCGGTGCCAGAGCCGAGGCCGAGTCAAACACCTCCTCCTAGAAAGGCACGAGGGAGTCAACGTGAGTAAACGAGTCAGGATGCTGACGGTGTGAGCACGTCAAACCTTCAAACCCCTCATTCGTACCTGATCTCTCTCTCTTTGTTCTCTATTGTTTCTTTCTTGGACACTCCTTCTGCCCTGCTTTTGTCACATCCTCTCTCTCTCTCTCACCCCGTCCTACTGTCTCACACCTTCCTTCTCTTGTCTTTCCCTCTCTCTTGTCTCTCATCCTCTCCCTTCCTTCTGTTCTTTCTTTCTTTCTTTCTTTCTTTCTTTCACTTTCCCTCATGCCCCGCTGTCCATGTCGCCCTCCCTCCTAATCTGTCACCTCTCCCTTCTTTCTCCTCTCTCTCCTTCTCTCCTCTCCTCTCCTCTCCTCTCCTACGGCTGTTATGTCTGGTCTGACTTTGGCAGCCCACAGCAAGGCTGCTGAAAAAAGGTTTCTCAAACTCGCTTGTCCTTCACCCGTCTTTACCCAAGAGGCATTTGATCAAACAATACCAGCCCAATCCAATAAGGTGGCATCCTGCACCCCGCGCGTGCGCGCGCGCGCGGAAATAAAAGCTGGCATTGTGATGCCAGGCATTAGCATCCACAGGACTTTTCCTGGTTTGTGAGCCGCGAGAGATACCGACACAAAGAGAGGGAAGGGTTGGGAGGCAAGAATGAAGATGAAAAAAAGATTGCGAGAGGGGGAAAAATAATAACAACAGAACAACGAGATGGAATAAGTTTCGTCACACCTGCAGAGAGAGCGTGAAAGGCAACTTCAGTCTGAATCCGAAAGGCAGAGGAAGGTTCCCTGTTGTGTTGCCGGTTGAGCTCACCTTCCGTGAACCTTTTAATTGGGTGGGGTGGGTGGGGGTGGGGGGCTTTGATCAGCGCGGTTGTCTACAAGCTTTCTCCCCTCTCCACTTATTGTACGTACCTGTAGCTTTGCCAGCCGTTGCGCCTACTTGCCACTAGAGGGCAGTGATGTCAAATGTAAAACGAGACAACCGTTGGCAGTGTCGCTGCAGGCACACACGCACACACACACACACACACACACACACACACACACACACTTCCCCCTGTAATCTGTCTTTCAGAGAAGGTAAAAAACAAATTACAAGGTGTGTGTGTGTGCTTGCATGTGTGTCTCTAAAAGACAGATTACAGGGGGGAGTGCGTGCGTATGTGTGCGTGCGCGCGCGCGTGAGAGAGATTATCCATTGATGTTTTAATTAAAAACCTCAATGAGAGGAAAACCCGTGGTTAAAGTGAAATAAAAGAGGGCAGTCATTCCTGCTCATTACTCGCATCAGTTGAAGACGCCGATGTGTCTCCTGAATGTGACATTGTGAAACTCACATCGGCGAAGCTCTCGGCTGCTCGTGAACGAGCCGCCGCGCGGGTTTATCTCGCAAAATTGGGCACGTTGTCAGCTTTGACACCCCGCGAGGGAATCGATCCCGCTGCGGATGCGCAAATGAAACATCCGCTCAACACCTCCTTCATTCTGATCGCGACGACCCGCACCGAGGGAGGACGGGTTGCTCTGATCTGATCTGTGCTTTTAGGCTGTCTTCCCACCTCTTCCTTGAGCCCTCTATCCGTGCTGATGAGGAACATCAACAAACAAGGCGTGCGCGCGCACACACGCACGCACACACACAAACACACACACACACACACACACACACACACACACACACACACACACACACACACACACACACACACACACACAACCTCACAAACTCTCATCCCCATGCATGTGCAAACCAATTCATGAGTTCAGTAACCCTGACTAACATAAGCAAACATGCGTACACCACACACACGTGTACACACACACACACACACACACACACACACACACACACACACACACACACACACACACGTCTGAAGAGCGTGAAAGAGGAATCTAAGGAAAGACAAGCGAGTTTGTTCGCACTCGGTGCCCTGAGAGCTTGGATGACAGCACAGGAATAAGCAGCCACACACATCAGTGGCAAAATGAGATGTGTACGGGAGTAACTAAAAGACAAAGCGAGTGGAAACGACCACTGGCTTCTGATGCGGTGATACTGGATTAAAACCACTAATTAGAAGAAGTTGGCTGCAGGGGGCTTGTTTTAGAAATGAAGTTGGCGGCTCAACTCCTCGGCTTGGTTTGGATGAAGGAAACATTGGGCCTGGGCAAATTGCAGGGCTTCCTCTGCCTACAGATCCCGCAGCTTCTGGCCAGCAGCGGTGGAATAGAGCAGCTGGGCTGAGTGACAACTGGACATTTCTTTTTTCTTTGTTTTTTTGTCTTTTGTTGATTCCCCCGACTCCCCCCGACTCCCCCCTTTACTTCCCAATTGCACTTCGCCAATTACTCTATTTTCCGGTCGTTGCTCCACGCCCTCTGCCCATCCGGGGACAAGTTTACGCAACACTTCCGGTCCATTTCCGCATTCGGGCCACCTTATGCTTTTCGTTTCCGGTGTAACGAGTATCTACCTAGCTAGTTCAGGGAAAGGGTTTTCTTTGGTTGACTTTTTGGCAATGACGTGATGGGAACAAACAAAGACGTTTCTCGGTGGTTTCTTCAAATTCAAAGCCTTCAACCACCATCCGTGATTCAAAACCTGCCGTTGGTTTCCTGTGGAAGGAAAACAATGGGATGCAGGGACACTGCCGTTTTGTGGCAGGTCGATGGGCAGCACACTCTCTAGCCAACCACTCAGTCAGGCGTTTCCGTGTATTAGTACAGTACAGTGTCCCTGAACCATTTTTTAAATTTTCTAATGTCCATTTTTAATGTTTAATGTTGCTGAAGATGTCGCAGATCTAGGCTTGCATGTTTACATCCGGCTACGGATGTTTAGACCGGAAGAACAATGCACCCGTAGGTAAGGGCGGGAAAACTCGTCTACATGTGCGGACGGACCTCACCTCTTCATAGTCTCTTCATAGTCCAGTCGCGCCAACGCATACCCAAGGCCTACATCTGCGCGTCGTGTTCCTTTTCCGCCGGAAGTTAGAGACGGTGAACAACATGGCGCTGTCCACGGATGAGGGAGATGAGCTGCTCTGTTGCCAGGCTACGTTGGAAAGAAAGACCTCGCGGGGGTGGTATGTTCGACCACTTAACGAAGGGAGGGACAGAGAGGGGAGTTGGTGAGGGATATGAGAGGTATGGGTGAGGGAAAACATCGTCTCCATACTGGATAAAAGTTGTAAAGCCACGAAGAAGAAACTAAAGGAGGGTTTCGGGTGCCACACGAAACAGTTTCGTGTCGAGCCGTGTTCTGTGTGACACCGGTACGCGAACGCTAGGTACGCGCATCCATGCCGCGCGGTCAAACATCTGAGCTTCGCGCGGACGTGGGCGGGCGGACGTACGCTGACTAAAATGACGCGCGCGGACCCCAGCGGAGCACGGTCCGTGTATGGTACGTCAAGACTACGAATTGGCCCTGCCTCCTGCGATACACGTGGCGTCACCAGCCGCTTCTTTTCACCTGACAGTGAGGAGTTTCGCCAAGAGGATGTAGCACATGGGATCACGCCCCCCCCCGAGCAGGCGCCCCGACCAACCAGGGGAGGCGCTAGTGCAGTGACCAGGACACATACTCACATCCGGCTTCCCACCCGCAGACAAGGCCATAACTGAGTCTGTAGGGACGCCCGACCAAGCCGGAGGTAGCACGGGGGTTCGAACAGGCGATCCCCGTGTTGGTAGGCAACGGAACAGACCGCCACGCCCCCCGGCCGGCCCTTCACCTGGAGCTAGAATTGGTGATTAGCCTGTCTTTCTCCATCTGCTCTGCAGTTTGTATCTTTTGCACTTGGTCCTTCTAGTAAATCACTAGGGGAAGCCGAACAGCACGTTGCATGTACACTGTTCTGTGTGGAGGAGGTGAGGGAATTCTGCTGCCCACCATGTGAACGTTGTGGAGAGACGATGATATCACACGCACACACGCATGCACACGCACTCTAACGCCCGATCAAAATATTTTCTCTCCGGAAGCTCTTTTAACTGGAGTTCAAGTCGACAAATAAGTCTTTTATGAGAAAGGTGACATTTTGACTCCCAGACAGACGCGTTAATGGGTTGCGTTTATAGGTGGGTTTTTGCACTTTCAAAGTTCACCTCCTGCGACCTCCTCGCTGTTTTCACCGAGCTAAGCTCCGCTGAAAACGTTTCATCATAAAAAAAACAGGGATTCGTATTTATCTCCACCAAAGATTAGTTCCCCAACATTCATATTCATGTGTATAGTAAAGCTATTGTTGTTGGAATTGGTGACAAACGCTGCTTTGACGATAGGACATTTGATAACATTAACGTGATGGACGAGGTCATTGGCGGAGTCTTTATAGTGATGGTTGGGGGATTTTTCTCTTTGGCTTTCTGGCTTTTGGATATTTAATTTCTGCTCCTACCATGCTCAGTGTGTGCATGCATTTTAAAACGTTTTAGACAGGACCGAGTTGCTGCTGATGGACGCGGCAGCTGTTGGAGGAATCAAACCTGTGAACTTTAGACGGCCTCTCTCCGATGCAGGGGCGGATCTACAGGGTGGCAAGGGGTGGCTGCTGCCACCTCTGGGACACAGTCTTGCCACCCCTTTACCACCCCAGGGAAAAATCTCTAGATCCACCACTGCTCCGATGTATTACCTCGCCTTACAAAATCGTTATTCATCTGACATGAATGTGCTGGAAAGACATACAGTAGTTGGGTTTTCTCAGCTGTGACCAGCTTGGCACTAATTAATTTACTGACATTTACATCTGGCAGCTGCCGAGCGCTATCATAGACCGCACATAGCTTCGAAACACAGACATGCACTGTTTCCCACTGACCAGAGGTCAGGGAGGGGTATTAGAGGAGAAAAAGGGGGTCGTTCAGATGATGCGTCTAAAAACGCGTGGAAACCGCCAGCCGTGTCGCTTTCTATCTTGCTTGGGACGTTGCGCTTCCGTCGCGCCTGCCGTTAAGCAACCAAAAGCTGCGCGCTGCGATGACGTAGGCACACGACGGGGATTGCGACACTAGGCTCGGTGCATTAATGTCGCGCTGCGGAACTTCCGGGTGTGTCTGTTTGCATAAGAACTTCCGGTATAGCCGGATGCTTACGTCTTACTGAATCATTAGTTAGCTGCTAACGTATCCGTCCGAAATCTTAATTTCGTCCGAAAAATCAATGAATCAAACAGGGCAAAAAGGGGCGTTCAGGTATCAAAGCCGTGAGTCAGGCTCCTCTGAGCACTGTTGTATGCCACAGTGTGCGAATTTGGCGCGCTATAACTCTCTTTTGAGTTTCCATTCATTCCATAGTAACTGCGAGGAAAGAGCTAAGTGGCTAGCGAAGATTCGGATGGATGCATTTACCATCACCAAAAGTGTGTAGTTGGCATTTTGAACCAGGTGGTTTCGCTATGCCAGGCACAGGTGTGTTAAGGAGACTCAAGAAAGGAGCTGTCCCCCACACTCTTTGTGTGGAATGAGTACTCCAAACCCGCACCCTGGCTAGGTGTGTGGGAGCACCGGGAGCGTCCTGCTGTCACGCCTCTGCCAACTCTGGACTCCTCTGATAATGTGATGGATGTCAGCACGCTGCCTGCAAGAGCATGACTATTGCGTGGCTCCTAATCCTGCCGCTTTGGATGATGCCCTGGCCCAAAACGAGTCAACGAGGAAGCAAATAGAAGTGCTCCAGAAACAACTAAAGACCGTCCAACTACAGTCCAAATTCAGCCAGAGACGATTTGCAGGTTCTGATGAGGACATTCGGTTTTACACGAGGTATGTCTGATTTGTTTCATTTCATTTAATCGGCCCTGCCAAAGGAACTCACCTGTTCAGTCTCTCCACTGAACTCTCTAATGATGCCGTTACTCACCCTCGTAGTTGTCAATGTAGCTCGAAATATACATCTTAAACCTCTTTTAATTTTTTCTCGTCTGAGCTACTAAGGAAGCACTCACGATGCGATGCATATCGTTGGCCGTAATTGTAGAGAGATCTTGCAAACAGCGAGTGTAAAACAAAGCCATCTCTTCTCTCAACAAACCAGACCGGAGGTTCTTGTGCAAGTACTCGTACGTCGGAAGTCGAACGATGCCATTTTACACACCCAGGCTATTGGTCCAAATTACAAGCGGTCTGTGGCGCTCTGTTGATTTGGCCATTTAATGTGGGGAAAGTTGCGGTTATTTAGCAGCAAGCCTCAATGAATGAACTAACTTAACCAAGAAATAAAGTCAAAAGAAAGGTAACTATATTTCCAGCACCGTAAGTTCTTCACAGTAGCTTTACTGCTAGATTTGTCCTTGGACGGAAATGGTGACTCGAGTCCTGCGGAGCTGATTGGTTAATTATTGTCACATGACCTTCGGCGCGCTTGCTGCGTTCGAAAAAGTTGAGCTTTTTCCATCCCGGTGCGCCGCGGAAACACCCGAAACAACAAGCGCGTCGCTTCCGGTTTTGAGCGTGTTTGTCCCGCGTCTCCATTGACAATAATGGATGTGCGCGCGCAAAAGATGCAACACGTGAACAGCCCCTAAAAACGGCATCAAAACTTTTAACGTAATCATTCATCCAACTTTAACTCTTTTCCATAAAACCTATCGGTAACACGTTATAAAACGTATTAGTGAATAGTTAATTCATCTTTATAAAACATCAACAAAACATCAAATTATTGTTAAGGGTTGATCAACACTGAGACACAAGGGAGGTAGGGAACAGAGAAACACTTATTCTCTTTTTTCCCCCCGTCATACATTATACGTTATTATGTTATTTTACTCACTGGATTCAAGCTTTTGGACACAGGAGCACCGCTGGACTCCATTTGGTTTTCCGGTTGAATTATACTGTCACTCATAAATGCTTAATTGTATTTAATTATTGTAACCGAGGGTTTGTAGATGTCGCCTATACTGTATGACACTATAAAATAACAAATACGGAGGTTCCACTTTCACACGAGGACCACTTTATTTGGATTCTTCCCCCAACAGAACTCCACAGCAACAACACTGCGTACGGCACTTCTGCTCTCTCTTCAGCCTTCAAAATAAGAGCTCAAGGCATATACTGTGGCAACAGCTTATAACAGGAACTTAAAATCACTAACAGGCAAGTCCAGAAAAGTAGGTTACATACCTCCCCTCCTACAAAAAGAAACGTCCTCGTTTCAAAACAGTAACACTATAAGTGCAAAAGAAAACACAGGCTTGTCCAAAACATTATCAACCTGTCCTCCTAAATATACATAAATAAAGCAGAAAACACACTCTGAAACAAAAAAAAGTGCATATCAATCTGCGAACCCAAGAAGGAACCCAACACCATAAAACAAAATCTTAACAATAACATTATGCATTTTATCCCTCACGTCACTGCACAGTCTCAATAAAGTATGCCACACTATGCCCCATGTACACCGGAAAGTTCCGATACACCATAGCATCCAGACATATGAGAAGAAAAAAAATGTACCATCACAGTAAAAAACATGTCAAGTGACCCCGACAAACATTCAACAGAAATTCCAACAGTCATATTGACTTGTCTGTGCTGTTTTTTGTTTTTCAAACAGCTAACCAAACGTGACAAAGTCCTTGAAATGAAATGGTTTTCTCACAATCCTCCCAGAACGAGCAACAGTCTGTAGTGGCTCACTGGTGCCTGTAATCCGAACAGTCCCTGTGTCACCAGAGGCCAGTGGCTCCTCAGCCACAAAGTCCCTCTCTGGCGACCCCTCGTCCAGCAGCGAGGGAGCATGAAGAGGAGAAGCCGGCAGGCTATCTGAAAAACCAGCAGCCACTGGTAGTGTGTATGGTTTCAGTCTATCATAATGGACGACCTGCCCCTGTCCATCAAAGTCCAAAGGGCTGCCAATATGATAGGTGAGTCCAGGTTTACCCTCAGAGCCCAACACAGACAGGACCCTGTAGGGCCCCTTCCAGTGGGGAGCAAGTTTCGTACAGTCCTCTATCGGATTATGCAGCCATACCAGATCCCCTTCTGCATACGGCTGGTGACGGACCGTTCCATCATAGTACAACTTCTGCTTCTCGTGAGTGTCAGCGCCACCCTGCCTGGCACCAGCAAAAGCAGTATCCAGCCTCTCTGCCAGAGAGGCCACAAAGTCAGCATGAGAAAGAGGTAAGTCCAAACGCACCAACTGAGATGGCACCAACACATCCACTGGAACGCGAGCCTCCCGTCCGTGAGTTAGATAATACGGAGTGTAGTTGGTGCAGGCATGAACAGATGTGTTATAGGCGAAAGCCACCTGTTTCAGATAATCATCCCACTCACCACCACAGGCGAGCAATGATTTGGCCAGCTGGTCAATGAGGGTGCGATTAAAGCGTTCAACCATTCCGTCCGACTTGGGATTATAAGGTATAGTGCGTGTTTTCTTAATTCCCAGGAGCTGACACAGTCTTTGAACAATCTCAGCTTCAAATTGCCGGCCCTGATCACTGTGGACCACTTCAGGAATGCCATGCACCAGCACATACTCTTCAAACAAACACTGTGCTACTGACTGGGCCATTTGGTTAGGGAGAGCATACAGATTCACATACTTGGTAAAGTAGTCTTCCACTACTAACACATACCTGTTTCCCTTAGAAGTCACTGGCAGTTCAAGGATGTCAGTTGCCACTCTCTGGAATGGCCGAGTTGCTCGGACGCTCCCCATCGGTGCATGATGCTTAGGCACCGGGGCCTTGCGGGTTTGACATGGGATGTACTGCTCACACCACTGTTGAATATCTTTGAACATGGAAGGCCAGTAGCAAGTTTTCCTTGCACGTTCCCACACTCGTTCCACTGAGAAATGTGCCGATGTAAAGCCCCCATGCAGATGCTGCAGCACATCAGGGATAACCGAGGAGGGCATGACAACCTGACACAGAGCATCTCCGGTGAGGGGAGAGTTCACCGCCCTGCAGAGTAGTCCATTAACAACAGAGAGGCGGGGATATTCAGTCCATAATTTTCTAAGCCACCAGGAGCTACCTCTCATCCACCCCCTAGGTGGCCGAGAACCACTCCTCTCCATCCAGTTCAATACCTGCCTAATATCTGGGTCAGCCCGTTGCAGCTCCCTCATTTCCGTTCCATCATGTGAAAGTGCATGCATGAAAGACAAACCCTGCGTCTCACTGCTCCTCTCCACACGCTGTTCCCCTGCGTTGAAGTCAGAGGTCTGGGGGTTCCCAGCAGGTGCTTGAAGCAGCTGAGTGTCTGTTTGGGGAACACTTGGCCCTTCCTCCGAGCCTATGACATTCACTTGTTTTGGCTGCCGCGTGGTGACATTTACCACCCTGAGCTCGGGGTCCTGAGGACGCCGTGAGAGTGCATCAGCATTAGTATGCCGTTGCCCGTCCTTGTGCTGTATAATCCAGTTATAAGAGTCTAGTTCCAATACCCATCTCGCTCTGCGTCCCGTGGGATCCTTGTCAATAGAAATGCCGCGCAGGCCCAGCAGAGGCTTGTGATCAGTTACGATGGTAAAGGCAGCTGATCCAAAGTAATGTCTGAATTGGCGTATAGCCCACACTACAGCCCACAGTTCTCTGTCAAATGTAGACCAACGCCGTTCCGGGGAAGTGAGCGATTGGCTAGCGTATGCCACCACTCGCTCCAGTCCGTCCCTGTCCTGAGCCAATACAGCCCCAACTGCTTCCATGGAGGCATCCGTGTACACTTTAAAGGGGATGTTAAAGTCAGGCATGGTGACAACCGGAGCTGATGAAAGCACCCCTTTCAGGTATTCAAAGGCTGTGTTACACTCAGTTGTCCATCTGAAAGGTGTGTCTTTGCAGGTGAGGCGATGCAGAGGAGCTGCACGCTGGGCAAAGTCCTTAACAAAGCGTTTGTAGTAAGAGCAAAGGCCCACAAATGCTCTCACTTCGGTTGGATTCTGTGGTGTGGGTCAGGTTCTGCCTTTATCTGTGTTTCGAGGGTCGGGCTGTAAGCCGTGGCGAGAAACAACATGTCCCAGGAACACTACATGATCTCGAGCCAGGTGACACTTCTTAGAATTCAGCCTGAGGCCGGCTGCCTGAATCCTGGAGAAAACTTCGCGCAAACTGGAGAGATGGTCCTCAAAGGTGGGGCTGTATATTAGAATGTCATCGAGGTACACCATACACACCTGCCATGGGAGTCCTCTGAGCACCAGCTCCATCATGCGCTGGAATGTTGCAGGTGAGTTAGTAAGGCCCATTGGCATCGACCGCCACTGATAGAGGCCCCGGCCCGTTGTGAAGGCAGTTTTCTCCCTGTCTTCCTCAGCAACCTCAACCTGCCAGTATCCATTAGAGAAGTCCAATGTGCTGAACCACAGGGAGCCCGCCAGTGCATCCAGGGTCTCGTCCACCCTGGGGAGAGGATGAGAGTCTTTCACGGTTATACTGTTCAGGCGACGATAATCAATGCAGAACCTCCACTCACCATTCTTCCTCTTTACAAGGACAACAGGCGAGGCCCAGGGGCTGCAGCTTTCCTCAATTACCCCGTCAGCCAGCAGGGCGGCCACCTGCCTGTCTGTTTCCTCTCTCTTTTCTGGTGAAGTCCGGTAGGTGCGCTGCCGTAGAGGAGGATGATCACCGGTGTTGATGTGATGTTGGATAACTGTGCATTTGCCAGTCCCTCCTTTGATGTGCTGAATATCTCCTGATGCTCTGCCAGCAGTGCAGCCAGTTGTGCTTTCTCCTGCTGACTAGCGGGAGACTCCTCCAGTGACACAAAAGCCACATCACTGGATGAAATGGCAGAGACAGTCTCCGTCGGAACCTGTGGGAGTGACACGATTTCGGACTCATCCACAGAGAAAAACTCCCCCAGGTGCACGCCTTCCCTCAGTATAATGTCCTGATTTGTAGGGTTCAACACACGGGCTATGGTGACCCCGTCTTTCACAGGTGTCACTGTGTGAGCTATGACACACTCACTTTTGCCTTTGAGGTTGGGTGATAAGTAGCCCACAAAGTCAGGGAGCTGGTCAACGGGCCCAGGTGGGGATACACTCACAGGCACCAGCATCTCGGTGAGGGGGGGCAGTGTCATGACAGTGGCGATGGAAACATTACAACACTCAGGAATCACGTCTTTGCCACTCAGAAGTGGAAGTACAGTGTCCCATAGGTGCAGTTTGCCACGGGCATAATCCAGGAGGGCGTGATTTGTGACAAGAAAGTCCAGGCCCAGCAGCGCTGTTTGTGTGGACTCCCTAATGACGTGGAAAACATGCTGCCGGGAGGTCTTCCCCAGACGCAATGTGACTGTTATGGTACCCAGTGTGTCAAGCATCTGTCCATTCACTGTCCGCGCAGCAATAAAGTCCGCTGTTAGGGGCCGCTTGTGCAGGGCTGGAACAGACATGCGGAAATTGTCACTGATAAACGACTCGGTTGCCCCTGAATCGACCAATATGTTAATTTCAGTTCCTTCAGTGCTTCCCCTCACGTATGAGGTTCGCTGCTCTGTCTCGTCTGGTGTCATGGCATTACTCGGGGAGGGGATACGCATTCCTCCCTCCAGAGGGCCCATAGGCTCTGTAGCTGGTGTTTGGGCCGCAACATCAGCTACATCTCTTTTCCCGACTGGTTTGCTGAGTCTTCCCTCTTGGGGGAGAGAAAATGCACGCCTCGCCGTCTCTGTGTTTCCTCATTAGAGGGGCTCCTAGCAGGTCTGGGACCCCGCCAACTTGTGGAGTTGGCTCGGTTGTTGCAGGGGTCCAGTAGTCCTGTTTCTCCCTGGGGCCTCCTTCTGCTCGCCGTTCGCGCCAGCCACGGTCAGGTGAACGCCCTCTCTGTTCACCCCATGTGCGAGACCGACAGCCCTGCTCCCCACAAGTACACTGATACTGACCTCCACATACTGGGTGAGGGGCTTTCCGTTCGTCTCTCCAGTGGCTGGATCGCAGTCGGTTGTTTTCCTCTGCCATTTGTTTCATTTCCATCCTCATTTCCCTCATATCCGCAGTAAGTCTGTCCATAGCTCTGTACAAACCACCCCCATCAGATATGGAGTGCACCATAGCCGCTGCACTGCTTTCCAGTGGGAGGCTGGCGTACGTGGGTGTTGACATAGTCCATCTTTAGGGCCTCTCGGGGCATCTCACACCGGCCAGCAATGGTCAGGGCCTCAGCCAAATCAGTAACTCCCTGCTCATGACATTTAGCTCTCAGCGCCGGATGAAGTCCAGCCAGAAATCTGCGAAATGTCTCCTCTTTCTGAGCTATATCACCATAGCCTGGGAATGCCTCTTGAACTAGCTTGCTTATTTCTGCTGCATATACTTCCAGACTCTCTCTGGGAGCACGGAGGCGGGCAGAGAGGTTTGCTCTGAAACAGTCAAGAAAATGTCTTTGTCCGAAAGCCTCCTGCAATTTCTCCTTTACCTTAGCGTACTCCGCCTGAACGGCAGCTGGCAAGCTATCCCATAGCAGAAAAGCAGCCTTTGTTAGACGCGTTGGTAAAATCCTCACCAGTTCATAGCCAAAGTCACCGCCAGTGCCTCCAACCAGCGCCTTCACCGCCACTTCGTATTGTCTGGCCCAGCAGGGGAAACTTTGTTTTTCCTCCCCGGAAAATGGCGACGGGAGTTCAATCCTCACGTTGCTGGCGAACGGCTTTTCTCCACGTCGCTCTCTGTAGTTATAGTCCAGCGGATCCTCGTATTTCCACATGTTGCTCCTCAATTATCTCAGAGGACAGCAGCAAGAGTTTCCGACACGACGAAGCTCCGCCGTTGCTAGCTGAGGCTAACCGACTCTCCGAACCTTTCTTTTCGGTAACTTAAACGTCTTTCTTTTGCGGGACGTTGGCACAAGCATCCCACCGCTGCCACCAATGTAACCGAGGGTTTGTAGATGTCGCCTATACTGTATGAAACAATAAAATAACAAATACGGAGGTTCCACTTTCACACGACGACCACTTTATTTGGATTCTTCCCCCAACAGAACGCCACAGCAACGACACTGCGTACCGCACTTCCGCTCTCTCTTCAGCCTTCAAAATAAGAGCTCAAGGCATATACTGTGGCAACAGCTTATAACAGGAACTTAAAATCACTAACAGGTAAGTCCAGAAAACTAGGTTACATTGTTATAAAGTGTTACCAATCGATCTCATTTCCTCTCACCCCACTTCCTCCCAATATACTGTGCATACACATTTTTCATTCAGCAGTTATTTCATTACCAGGAATTATTCACTGTTGTACCCTGTGAGCATTGTTCTATCCAGCTCAAGGTAGATTTTGGCCAAACTGCACAACAGTTTCCATCTCAACGATCACTATGTTTTGAGTGAACAAAAATCCATATAAAACTAGCGGAAAAAAACAAAGAATGGTATTTTTTTCCCCCAACACACCTTGTTTCAAGATTTTCTTGAAATACGTCACATCATCTTGATACTGGAGATCTGCCTTATTTTAAGACAGCTGTCTCAGAAACTTCTCTGTGCTCGGGAAACTGCACAGAAACCAAGCAAAACGATGAGACCGTTGATATGTTTTGTCCACTTATTTAGGGTAAAAAAAAGGCATGATGTCTAAGTGACTTGTTAAAACAAACTATGTTTGTATTTGTCATGTTGCTGCCCTTTCTGTAAAGCTAATAAGTATTGGCTGCAATTATGTATCACCTTCCAGACACCCTTTCTAAATATTATAATCTCGTTCGTTGTTGAGTGGTATCAACATTTATGATAGTTATAATAGAGTGGGACTGTGTCAAATGTAGTAGCTGTGCTTATACCCTTACTCATACTATATGAGAAATTGTAACATTTTGATAGTCTTTAACTGAATCCACTACCCTGCTAGGTGAAATAAAGCCAGCCATCCTTCCATTTATTTCCATCCAGACCCTCTAAAGGTCATGGTGGCAATGAGGTTAGTGTAACGAACAAGGATGACTAGACTCGCTAGCTGGTTGGCTAACGGGTCAGACCCTTTAGTCAACTGGTTAACGTAGTCGTCCGTGGTGTGGGCTATCCAGGTTCAATTCCCGGCTGCCGCGGTTCCCGGCTGGCCCCTGAATTCACTACATTGGTGTCAGAAGTGTGATGATGGGACCGTGAGGCGATCGGAAGCGCGTGAAGTGCGAGGATGTGCTTCCAGAAGGAGAGGGGTAGTGTAACGATCACAAATGACAAGACTCGCTAGCCAGTTGGCTAACGGGTCGGACCCTTTAGTTGAATGGTTAGTGCAGTCGCCTGTGGTGCGGGTGACCTGGGTTCGTGTCCCGCATGCAGCAGTTTTCTGGCTGCCCCCTGAATTCACTACATTAGCAACAGGGTTAGCAAGGCAGCCTAGGTTTCTTCATCCCCAGGAACGTTCTGTTTTCCCTCCTGGGGGATCCCTGGCGTTCCTCATCCATCTGGGGGAAATAATCCCTCCAGCATTCCTTGTTGAGTCTGCCCCATGCTCTCCTCTCAGCTGACTGTACCGGATATACCTCTAAAGAGGGGTGAGGGGTACTCAGGATGCATCCTCGCTAGACGCTGGACTCATTTCTGTTGGCTCTGTCTAATTCAGAGAAGCATTTGCTCCTTCCAAACTTTGAGGGCCCTCTGGATTGCTGAGCGCCTTTCCTGATCACATAGGCTAAACCCAACAGTTCTGTGGGGAAACCTCACTGTCACTGTTTCCTGTCAGCAAAGTCAGTATTACTACTCAGATCTCTGGACTATAGACTGAGCAGTGACTCAAACGTTTTGCTGTATGGCTCAACTCCCTCTTCAACGTGATGACCTGATACAGGCCATCAGTGTATTCTATTAATAAGTTCCTTTGTGTGTGTGTTTGTGTGTGTGTGTGTGTGTGAGAGAGAGAGAGTGTGTGTGTGTGTGATTATGGATGCATTTATGCAATTTTTCTGTCAGTATTTATATATATTTACTGGCATGTGACAAATTAAAACCAACATAAAGTGTCTTCCCACTGGCCAAAAACCCCTGCAAAATAACCCGCTAATGTCCGCCTTTGGGCAATGTAAAAAGCAGACATTAGCGGGTTTTTCGGCCTGTGGCAAAAGGGTTTTAAGGTGTTGAGGCCCCCACGAGCCTCCCGAACAGCTTCAGTGCTCCTTGTCATAGATTCTACAAGTCTCTGAACTCTACTGGAGGGATGGACACCATTCGTCCAAAAGATGTTCCCTCATTTGGTGTTTTGATGGTGGTGGTGGAGAGCGCTGTCTAACACGTTGGTCCAAAATCTCCCATAGGTGTTCAACTGGGTTGAGATCTGGTGACTGTGAAGGCCATAGTATACGATCTGCATCATCTTCATCCTCATCAAACTGTTCAGTCACCCCTCATGCCCTGTGGATGGGGGCATTGTCATCCTAGAAGACACCACTCCCATCAGGATAGAGATGCCTCATCATAGGATAAAGGTGATCACTCAGAATAACTTCGTATTGATTTCAAAGAACGTTGAATATGTTCATCTGGACACAATGTTTATTGGGAGAAATATGTTTCATCACTCGTCTAAGTGACCTCACCAGTCTCAGTAAATTGCGGCAATTTGCATATGACACTGATCATTGGATTCAGTCGTTATGCCACTGTATTGTTTATAAGGGTGAGAATAGCTGCAGTCAGTTGAGACTGAAGAGGTCACTTAGATGAGTGATGAGATGTTTCTCCCAATAAACGTTGTGTTCAGATGAACTGACTCAACTTTGATTTTCTTACCTGGGTTATTGAGCATGCATTAAGAAAACTATATTGATTTATTGATTTGCAGTGACCCTTCCCTCTAACGGGACAGATTGACCCAAGCCATGCCAGGAAAATGCCCCCTATATACCCTATATACACTGATCAGCCAAAATATTAAACCCATTGAAAGGTGATATGAATAACATTGATTATAAAATAAATAAGTAAATGAGTAAGTAAGTAAGTAAATAAATAAATAAAGAAGGGGATCATGGAGCAAAGGAAGAAGGTGTCCCGGTGTGATGAATCCCGGAGCGTGTGCATCATATACCTGGTGAAGAGATGGCACCAGGATGCACTATGGGAAGAAGGCAAGCCGGCGGAGGCGGTGTGATGCTCTGGGCAATGTTCTGCTGGGAAACCTTGGGTCCTGGCATTCATGCAGATGCTACTTTGACAAGTGCTTTCTACCTAAGCATCACCGCAGACTAAGTACACCCCTTCATGGCAACGGTATTCCCTGATGGCAGCGGCCTCTTTCAGCAGGATGACACGCCCTG
>NC_079211.1:47985436-48072936 GCF_029633865.1 Lampris incognitus | reverse complement strand
CAGAAGTAGAGAGCACAAGGTGGGAGAGGTGTGAGGCAGAGAGGAAGACATTTGTCACACATCATCCTTTCCTTTTCAAGAGAAAAACAACACAAATACACACATTTCAGCATACGTGTATGTGGTTTTGTTCACATTTTAATTGGAGCAGTCAGTTTTTTGTGTGCAATTGCGAATGTTGGCGAAATTAAAGGGAAAGTCAGCTAGAATTATAAGGATCATAATCTCCTCATAATTCAACTGTAATAAAAAGTCCTTAAGAAGTTTGCTAAAGCGTGAAAAATGCAAAACTTCCCCAATTGCAGTAGTTTGTATGACTCCAGACTATGGCAATATTTGTGTTCGCCAAAAACCACCCAAGCAGACAGCCCACCAGCTATTACTGATACATAACAATGTGACTGACTAGGAAAAGGTTTTGTCACGCCCCGTCTGGGTAGTTAAGTTAACTTTTAGTTTCTCCCAGTGCTCTTTGTCTTGTACTTCCTGTTTTATTTTGATACTCACCTCTTGTCTCGTTTCAGGTCCTTTACTTCCTGCCCTCATGTGTCCCCCTCCTGTGTGATTACCTGCCCTGCCCTAATGTGTTGCACCTGTGTCTCATTGTCTCCCCTCCTCCAGAGTATATAATGGTCTTAGTGTTCCCTTCCTTCTGTGCCAGTTCATCTTGTTCCTTGTGACAGCGGTCCAGCATTGTTCCCCTTGTGTAAGTTTCTTAAGCCCTATATTGTCCTGACCTGTTTTTTGCCTTTTTGACCTTGCCTTTCGCCTGCCAATTTGGACACTGTTGACCTGTTATCTGATCACCTGTGTACCGACCTCATTTTTATTAAAAGGACTGATTTTTGTGAACTGGGACTGAGTCTGCGTTTTGAGTCCAAGCCTGTGGTTCAGCACTGACAGGTTCACAACAATGCCATGCTAAGGTAATCACACAACACAGATGAATGCAGGTTTCAAAACAAGGCCCAATAAGTGAGCTAGGCAACTTCACACAACTGCAAAGGCCAACTTGACAAACTGATTCCAACACAGTATAGCAGCATCACACCACAGTGACGCAATACACATTATGCAAACAGCATATCAAATAAACTCATCCACAAAAAGTACAGTAACACATAATCACAACAGATAATACTGCTCAATACACAGACAGCATAATCAAATTGTTCTTGCCTTTAGAAGTTCTTCTTTCTTCACTTTGCGAACTCTGTGATCAATTCCCCACAACCCAACTGTGCATCACTGCAACCGATGGTAGAGGCTTCCAGGCTATTGTTACTGCTAGCTAGCTCAACATCCTCCCCTGGAATGCCCTCTTATCCCCTTTGTTTAGCTTTTTGGGGAAAACAAAACAAAACATCTTATTAGTGGAACATCTTTGTTGTGGCCATGTCTTTCACTTTCTGTTCCTCTCTTTCTTTTCTTTTGGCAGCCCATCAGGGCTTGGTGCCCCCCATTAGGGGTTAACACTGTCCAATTTCTGCTGGTTGGTAAATTTTCTCGCACACTTCCCACTGATACAGCCTAACTGATAGTGGGTCAGGTAAAACTTAATTCCAGTGTTTTTAACCTTGACTTGGCTGAAGAAAAACTATAAGCCACCTGCTCGCCATGACTATTAGCCAGTCTATACAGTGCATTGCTGCTATCTCACCAGTCACCACCTGCCCAGCCATCTGACCAACAAAACAATCATTATTGTACATGAGTACGAGCAAACGGCGCGTAAAATGGCAGACTGCAGGAACCACCTGAGATTCGGCCTCAAGTACAGACAGAGCAGGATTACGCCTAACCAGATCCTCCAGAAGGCACAGAGCCAGCTGGTGAACGAACGGGTGAGACAAACTATTTTGGCCATCTACCCTTTGAAAGCGAATGAGGAGCAGATCCACTTGATGACACCACTTCCCAACATGTGATTGAGCTCACAGAGAAGGCTCGTCTCACACAACATGGGAAGTCGAAAACCAGGCAGAAAAAGAAGTTCAACCTACTCGCTGCATGCTAGAGACATCGGCAGACAATGGGCGGCGCCCTCAACAGCAGACAGAGAGACGGACGCCAGACACACACATGTGGACAAGTGGGTGAAGAATCTGTCTGACAGACAACTCACCTAGACAGCGAAAGACATCCTTGCCAAGGGGCTGGGTTTTGCTGTCACACCAAGGCATATCCTGATAGTGGAGCTGATCAGAGCTGTGGAATTGGCGGTCTTTAACAACAACGTCACAGACCCGGAAGCAGAGCAACTGTGGACAAAAGTTTCAGCCTGCTTCAGCAATGCAAAGGCGCTGCTGTCCAACATCAGAAGAGATGAGAGGAATGCTCTCACGACTCTCAGTAAGGACAACAACATCACTATTTACACCATTTGTGTTTATTAAAAACACATAAACAGGATGTGCTGGGACAGTCTATTGTTTGTATGATTAACTCGGTGACCTATAACATCTATAAGTTTCTGGCATCTATTCTTAACCAGTTGGCAGGCAGTAATGAACATCACATCAGAACACTGTGGATGTAGGAGATACGGTGAGGGACACCATTATGGAGGTGGATGAAACAATGGTCTCTTCACGTGCGTTCCTGTTGATGAAGCAGTGGAGGTAGTCCGTATGAAATTACAAAACGACCCCACCCTTAGCAATAGGACCACCCTTAACACTGGCCAAGTGTGTCTGCTCCTGAAGCTGTGTCTTCAGTCCACGTACTTCACATACAGGGGGCAGCACTATAGGAAGAAGCATGGGTCTGCTATGGGTTCTCCAGTCTCACCTGTAGTGGCCAACTTGTATATGGAGGAAATGGAAAAGAGGGCACTGATGCCGTATCCAGGGACACCACCTAGTCATTGGTTCAGATTTGTGGATGACACATGGATTAAAATTAAATCTCTGGATGTACCACATTTCCCCGACCACATTAACTCTATGGACAACCACATGAAGTTCACCAGGGAGGATGTGAGAAATGACAGGTTGGCCTTCTTCGTCTGTGGAATTGCAATTGGTGATGGGGGACATTTGATTGTTGATGTTTACCGTAAACCAACACATACTGATCAGTACTTAAGGCCTGACTCTCATCCACTGGAGCACAAACTTGGAGTCATCAGGACGCTGTACCACCGAGCTGACAACGTCCCCTCCAACACAGCGGCTGGGGAAGGGGAGAAATCCCACATTAAACAGGCCGTGGTTAAGTGTGGTTATCCCAACTGGGCGTTTGTCAAAGCCAGGAAGAGGCCCCAACAGTGCACCAGCCCATTGAAGAGAGGAGAAGGACAACAGATGTCTAAGCATACACAAGTGGTTATTCCGTATGTGGTGGGAGTGTCAGAACAGTTGAGATGCATATTTTCCAAACACCACATCTCGGTTGCTTTCAAAGCACCTCAAGGATCGGGTCCCCCGGCACAAACAAAGAAATATAGTGTGTGTGCCGTTCAGAGCCAGGAGGATTGTTGTGACTTGTACATCGGGGAAACCAAAAAGATCCTGGCCGAGAGGATGGCACAACAGAGAAGAGCTAACACGTCAGGTCAGGACTCCACAGTCTACACCCATCTGCAGGCCAGTGGCCACTCTTTCAAGGATGAGGATGTGCACATCCTTGATATGGAGGAACACTGGTCTGAATGGGGAGTCCAAGAGGCCATCTATGTGAAGAGGGAACGGCCATCCCTAAACCAATGGGGGTGGGGGGAGGCGCTAAGAGTACACCTGTCACCATTTAACAATGCTGTGATTGCAACTAGTCCCCAATCCTGAACAGCACACATGGCCACTGAAACTCTAGTTAATGGTCATGCCAATTTGCATAAGGAACCAGTTGTTGGTTTCGGTCGTTATGCAACTGCTTATAAGTTTGGGGGATACCTGCAGTCAGTTGAGACTGATGAAGTCACCTGGATGAGTAATGAAACGTTTCTCTCAATAAACATTGTGTCCAGATGAACTGATTCACCTTTCTGTGATTTCCTTACCTGGGTTACTGAGCATGCATTAAGACAATTAATCACGAGACTTAATATTCCTGGAGACAACTTCTATTTCATTCTGATTGGATGATGACCAAGAGAATGGGTCAAGCTTTGTGTCATAGTTCTTTGGAGTCCGACAAAAAAAAACCCAAACCATACTGTACGTACTGTCATAATATACACAATAACATCAACACTATCACATGTCCATGTACATATACATAGAGTACTATCCTATTTTTTTTATTCATTGAGGACCATATACCTAATATCGTAGACTACATGGGATTATACTGTCATACAGAATGATGTGCAACAATGACATAGGTACAGCTTAGTGCAGGAAGTGTAAGATATGCCTGTTCTCCAGTCTAAATGTCCATGTTATGGATGCTGCTGTGTAGCGACTCAGGTTGGGCTGGACTCTGCCCAGCCTCCCTCATCGTCAGGCCAAGATTTATGACATGATCCACCAAAGTGGCCCTGATGTCATCGGAAATATGTCTCCGTCTATCGCCTGGTCCCCTTCTTTGTCCTTTCCTTTGTCTTCTTCCAACTCTTCCCTTCTTAAGCAAACTTCAATTAAAGTACAAGTTCAAGCAAAGTTCAAGTATATATCTAGTATTATACTTGTAAGTACACTTAAGTATACACTGAAAGTATACTCACTGATTTTTTTGTTTAAAATAAGTATACTAATAGTACACTTGAATGAAATACTCTCTCTGGGCGGCATGGTGGCCCAGTGGTCAGCACTGTTGCCTCACAGCAAGAAGGTCCTGGGTTCAAACCCCAGGTCGGCCCAGGTCCTATCTGTGTGGAGTTTGCATGTTCTCCCTGTGCTCCGGTCTCCTCCCACAATAAAAAAAAGACATGCATGGTATGGTTAATACCCCTGTCTGTGTCCTTGAGCAAGGCTGTGGAAAGAAGTACTGCAGTTGGTGCCCGGGCACTGCAGCTGCCCACTGCTCCTTTACAATAGGATGGGTTAAATGCAGAGAACACACTCATTGTAAGAATATAACAGCTTCTTTTCACCTGACAGTGAGGAGTTTCGCCAGGGGGACGTAGCGCGTGGGAGGATCACGCTATTCCCCCCAGTTCCCCCCTGAACAGGCGCCCCGACAGACCAGAGGAGGCGCTAGTGCAGTGACCAGGACGCATACCCACATCCGGCTTCCCACCCGCAGAGACGGCCAATTGTGTCTGTAGAGGGACGCCCGACCAAGCCGGAGGTAACACGGGGATTCGAACAGGCGATCCCCGTGTTAGGCAACGGAATAGACGGCTACGCTACCCGGACGCCCAGCATGGCCGTTCTGAGTGACGGAAAACTGAAGCGGCACCTGATCCAAAGGCTCAAAAGGAGCTTTCACCGGCACGCGTAAAACCAGCGCTAAATCCCACCGAGGGACCAGAGAAGGTGAAACTGGCAAAAGTACTGGCCCTTAACACTTTGGCTGTGTAAGACTCTCTGGTGGACATGGCTGTTGCGCTCCGATTAGTCTTGTGAGAGGCCCGGCCTCTCTGAGCGTTCCCGTCCAGCGGCTAAACCCACCACCGCTGGCCCAGCATCGGGTAACTCCCGACCGCCCCATCCGCCCGGGAGAGAGCGTCCCCCCGCCACGGGGGGGTCCCCACGGCTGGTCTGATAGCAGCGGCTGCAGGCATGGGAACCACGACTTCTCTTCCTGTATCCGGTCCAAGAACCGCGGGATTAGCGGGGAGGCGTAACGAAACGTCGTGGGCCATGGCCGACGCGTGAACGTGTCCGCCCCCTACGGGGGGGGGTGTCCTGCATGCTCAGAGGAAACCCGAGAGCGCACCGCGCGTTTCTGCACGCGGCGAACGGATCCACCATCGCTCGGCCCGACCTGCTCCAAATTGTGGAGACCTGTGCGGGATGGAGGCTCCAGTCCCCCTGACGAGGGCCCCCTCTTGGTGTAATGTCAGCCCCTCTGTTCAACTCGCCAGCGATATACACTGCTCTGATTGGAGAGGAAGTGTGTGTGTGTGTGTGTGTGTTTGTGGGGGGGGGGCACGATTAGGTGGGCGCGGACTAAAGTTATTTCAGTGCTGCGCAGGAGCGTAATGAGGGCAAAGCCTATATGAAGAGAAGACCGTGGTAGAATGTGAGAGAACCCCCCCCCCCTTTTCCTTTTGGTGGTGCATCACCTGACCGCCCTAAGCAACAAGCCGCCCATGAGTGTGTGTGTGTGTGTGTGTGTGTGTGTGTGTGTGTGTGTGTGTGTGAGAGAGAGAGAGAGAGAGAGAGAGAGAGAGAGAGAGAGAGAGAGAGAGAGAGAGAGAGAGAGAGAGAGAGGGGGAGAGAGAGAGGGAGAAGACTGTGTGTGTAAGTGACGGAGAGAGAGAGAGTGTTAGAGAGACAAAGGGGAGAAGAGAATGTGCGTGTGATAGTGTTGTAGTCAAGACTGCACCAACCGAGACCAAGACATTATCGAGACTAGAGAGTATCGAGACCGAGACAAGACCAACACATTTGGAGGTCGAGACCGAGACAAGACCAAGACATTTGGAGGTCGAGACCGAGACAAGACCAAGACTGTATATATCAAAGAAAAATCACAACAAAACAGAACAATGACCAGTATCTTTTTTTTAATCAAGTTTGCTTTTACATAAATGCAACAGCAACATTTCTTTTCAGCAAGGTATTTTTTAATGATTTTCTTGAACATTTTGCATTTTGGTGCTTTGCCAGCTATTTTGACTCATTTTCAAGCAATTAAGTCTTTTTTTGTTGATATCTTGCAAGAGGATGTTAATCTGGACTTGTTGAATTATTGTCCCTAAGTGTAAACAGATAAATACATCATCTGAAATAAGATACACTTTCTTTTAGTTTTTGCACGAGTCTTATAAAAGACATGTAGATTTCCAAAGAAGCAAAAAAGTGAGCACACTCACATAGAAAAAAAAACAACAACTTAGGTGCACGGCTATGAAGAACTTTCACAACAACAGAGAAGGCCAGACAATGTCCTTTTTATAAGTATTAACTCTCCTGGGCAGCCATAACAACTTTGCTTCATAAAATTAAAGCATAAATTAACTAGGAAGAATTTAACTGAAAATTGTGGCATGCCAAATATGAACAAAATGCGTAAAACCCTTAAAAGTCTGAGCTCAACACTAAGAATACACTCACAAAGGGGTGGTTGTGAAAGACCTCAAAGGTCCCATTTCTGGGCCTGGGTTAGGGTGAGATGGGATGATCCTGCATGGCTCTAGGGATGAGGAGGTTAAACAAAAGCTTGGTTGCACTTCAGAAAAATTAGAGCCTGAAGCATTTTGTGGCCTAAACGGGCTCGGTGGGGCCTCATGATGATGCCTCCTCTACTAAATACCCTCTCAACTGGTGCAGAGGATGCTGGAACTGACAACACCTTCAGTGCCAAGTTGTGGAGTTGTGGAAATCTGTCATGGTTTTTGTCCCAGAAGACAAGTGCATCATCCGTTTCAGTATCCTGTATGGCATGAAAGTATTTACTTATCTGTGCCCTGATACTTGTATCTTGGCCTGTGCTGCGCTTTTTGTGAGCCTTGTAACGAGAAAGAAGGCGTGGGCATTTGACTGGAGGTGAATCACCAGGTGACTCTCCATTTCTGGCTCCGTAGTCCATTGCACTACCTTCACAGCCCATCAAGTTTTCAACCTCAGCGATCAAAGTGTCTGAAAAACACAAGCTAATGGGAGAAAAGAAAAAAAACAGGTTAGATTAAAGGATATACAGTGTCTGCAGGTATCAAATAATAAACTGCTCTCACAATATCTTTCTCTTGATGTAAAATGTATATGTGTGTATACCTGTCAGTGTTTTCTTCAGCTCATCTCTAAACTTCATGAGTGGCGTTGCATTTAGCCCATTTGTAACATCCAGATCCACCCAGCTTAATCCAAACTGTGAATCAAGCATTGTAGCTAAAAAATACACATCATGGCTTAAAGGTTCCTGTCCCCCACTGTCTTTAGTCATATTTGTTTTGCCAAAGATTCCACTGAATCTTTTAATCAGAGACTGACGGAGGGCCTTTACTAATGGCCGACACTGTACTCGTGTCTCCCCCATCTTCACAAGGTGTGTATGCAGGTCCAGAACAGTCGGAACAACCATGCTAATGGTAACGGATTTCTCTCCCTCTGTCAGGTCTGTTGCCTCTGAGAATGGTGCGAGAACTGAAGTCAGCTCTTTAAGCTGGTTCCACTCACGAGTGCTGAATACCACTTCTTCATAGTCCTTGCTGCACATTTCAGTCAGAGCTTTATGGTCCAGAGCTGCGAGGGCCTGCACTTGTTTGAAAGTGCTGTTCCAGCGAGTGTTGTTTGCAGCAGGAATAGTCTTCGTAGAGTCAAATGCAGCCTCCAATTTGTCTTTGAGCTGTGAGCTGCTGTGTAACAGAGTTGAGAAGCGTGATGTTTTGGCAATGCTGCGAGAGATGGCCTTAACTTCCTTCATGCCGTCATTCACAACTAACTGCAGGGAGTGAGCAAAACAAGAAAGACGCTCACCTGATGACCAGAGTAGCTCTGTGTCCTCCACAGAATTCATGTCCTCCCACAGGTGCTCATCATCTAGATTCTCCTCCTCACTCTCACTGTCATCTGACTGCTGTTGTGGCATCTGAACTTTAGAAGCACACTTCATATTGGCAGCATTGTCTGTGACAATATAACTTATCTTCTGACGGATACCATGTTCGTCGGTGATCTCCTCAACGGCAGAAGAAATTCGCTCTCCACTATGTTTGCCTGTGAAACGTCTACAGTCCAGCAAGTAGGATTCAAGGGCATAGGATTCATTTGACTAGTTGCACACATGAGCAGTTACTCCGAGGAAGGAACGCAGTCTACCATCAGACCAGATATCAGTAGTTAAGGACACTGTTGAGCTTTTCTCCAGCTTCTCAAGAACAGTCTCCTTAACTTTCTTTACCAAAACTGGTATGTGTTTCTCACAAATTGTTCTCCTAGAGATTGGTGTGTACTTGTTATCTACAATCTCAAGAAAGTGTTTAAAATGTTCATTTTCCACAAGGGACAGTGGCAGGCAGCACCCAATTATCAAATATTTGACATGGCATCACTGATGGCTTGCTGCCTTGGGGAATGAAGACTGTAAATCTGCATTTTCTGGACAAAGGACGCCATAGTTGGCTGTGTAGCATCTGCCTGTTGTCCAGCCTTGTACTCCAGGAACCTGAAATTGAGGAGGAATTAAAATGATTAAGTCCCACCAATACCAAGAGAGAATTCACAGAAGATTCAAACGTTACATCCCTAACAGGCATGTGCTTAGTGCAAACAAGCAACAAATTATAGAAGCCAGAGAGACATCATGCATCACTATAGAGTCAATATATATTCACTTTTTTAAAATGAATGAAATCAAATGTCACTTTAAATTACTGCTTTTAAACAAGCTTTTACATTTTTTAGCATTACCCTTACTGAGTTTTTATTGTCTTAAAATGTGCTTTTTAATGTTTTTTACAATATTTTTTATCAAACAAATTTGATTAACCATACTCATTCAGTGTTATCGACTTTGACCTAGCTAGCACAGCGTTAGCTTTCTGGCTCATTGCTGAGCCAAACGATCATTTCTGCAGCCGAAGCACCAACATGGAGGACGCTGTAGACTAAAAATGTCTCCCGATGGTCGCATCTAAAGTTCAACCCATTTACTGCATTTGCTGGTGTAGTGAACAACGTTTGCATTGCGTAAGAACCTCCCAAGTAACGCCTGGGGGCTCGACTAATACCTGGCGCCTGGGGCTCGACTAATACCTGGCGTCTGGGGGCTCGACTAATACCTGGCGGGTTCATTGTTTGTTATTCTGTTATCTTGCTTTTGACAATGCTATGCAAGCTAACTTGGCTGTAAAAGCTCGACGTTGTCCCGGCGGTTTCTGTGAGTTGTGCGCCGCAGCATTTGCACACTGCGGAGTGTTTTCGCTTGCATGCCCTTTCCCAGATAAAGTCCTTATGGTTTTGGAAACCAAACTTAACGACGGTTGAGTTTGCCGACACTTTTCATGGCGGGTTCCCCGGGGCGCAGCATCTCCAGTCATCTTGATTCACCCTGTACAGGGGGCGTGTTACTCCGGGTGTCACAAAGAGTGCGGGACACCGGGAAGGCGGCAGCTGCATCCTTCTTTTCTCTGTTATCGCAGTGCTGCCCGGTCTTGACCGGTCTTGATCAAAAATCCCGAGTTCGCCCAGTCCGAGACCGAGACAAGACCGAGTAAAAATGCCTTCGATTCCGAGACGAGACCGAGACCCTTAGACCGACCTCGAGTACTACAACAGTAGCGTGTGAGACAGACAGAGAGAGAAAGAGAGAGAGAGAGAGAGATAGAAGAGATTGTGTGTGTGTGTGACGGAGTGAGAGCGAGAGTGAGAGAGAGAGAGAGAGAGAGAGAGAGAGAGAGAGAGAGAGAGAGAGAGAGAGAGAGAGAGAGAGGGGAGTAGAGAGTGTGTGTGTGTGTGACGGAGTGAGAGCGAGAGTGAGAGAGAGAGAGAGAGAGAGAGAGGGGGGAGAAGAGAGTGTGTGTGTGTGTGTGTGACGGAGTGAGAGCGAGAGTGAGAGAGAGAGGGGAGAAGAGAGTGTGTGTGTGTGTGACAGAGTGAGAGCGAGAGAGAGAGAGAGAGAGAGAGAGAGAGAGAGGAGAAGAGAGTGTGTGTGTGTGTGACGGAGTGAGAGCGAGAGTGAGAGAGAGAGAGAGAGAGAGAGGGGAGAAGAGAGTGTGTGTGTGTGTGACGGAGTGAGAGCGAGAGAGAGAGAGAGTGAGAGAGAGAGAGAGAGAGAGAGAGGGGAGAAGAGAATGTGTGTGTGTGTGACGGAGTCAGAGCGAGAGAGAGAGAGGGGGGGGGAGAGAGTGTGTGTGTGACGGACAGAGAGAGAGAGAGAGAGAGAGAGTATGAGAGAGAGAGACCTTTGACCTTTAACCAAGCCTTTAATGTCCCAATTCTTCATCTACATCAACATAACATTAACACAACTACTCATATACATAGTGGAAAAACACAACAATTGCCATACACAGTAACAACAAAAGGATACAGACCTTCCCCTATTTTCTCCCTTTTTTCAGAGAGAGAGGGGGAGGAGAGAGAGAGTGTGTGCGCGTGTGTGTGTGCGTGTGGACATTATAGTGAATGAGCGAGTGGCTGGAATAAGAAGCTCTCTTCTCCGTCACCTGCTGCCTCGTTGTTGGGTGTGCAGCGGTCCTCTGTAAGGGGGAGGGACGGGCTCCATCTTGGGAGATCAGCAGCGTGCCTGTTAAGACGTGACCCCAGGCCTGCTAAGGCCTGTGCATAGTAGTTGTGACGTGTGTCGGACGCCCGGCGGTGCAGCTGATCAGTTCTCGACCCCGGTGTGTTTGCAAGCGCTGGCAAAGACCGAACAGCACCAACAGTTTTCAGGGGCGAGAATCTGGTATCAACTTTGGAGGGGACGATTACAGGACATTTTTTCTCAAGCGCAATTCCTGAGGGGGACACCACAAGTAGTGCTGTAACCAGGGGCGAAATATTGGGGGGGGGGGATATATCATATTTTTCCCCAGGAGATTTCCGCCTATGACGGTTTTACCCAAGAAGAAAACTGATTTAAGAAAAGCAAGAAAAAAAACAAAAACAAACGAAACAGACAATAACACAAACTCATTATTTTCACAATGGATACAAGTGATATATAGGAGGTTTTAAAGGCCCCTGCTGTAAGGACATAGTTGACATTTGCAGAGCTAAACTCTGGCATTTCTCTCAGTCAACAGATGTTTCACCCAGCTCGTGCATGCAAGTGCACAGCCTATATAAAATAAACCCAACTCACACATGTTAGGAGGGTGGAGTGTTAGGTGGGTGGAGTGTTAGGTGGGTGCAGTGTTAGGAGGGTGGAGTGTTAGGTGGGTGCAGTGTTAGGAGGGTAGTGTTAGGAGGGTGGAGTGTAAGGTGGGTGGAGTGTTAGGAGGGTTGAGTGTTAGGAGGGTGGAGTGTTAGGAGGGTGGAGTGATAGGTGGGTGCAGTGTTAGGAGGGTAGTGTTAGGAGGGTGGAGTGTAAGGTGGGTGGAGTGTTAGGAGGGTTGAGTGTTAGGAGGGTGGAGTGTTAGGAGGGTGGAGTATTAGGAGGGTGGAGTGTTAGGAGGGTGACGTGTTAGGAGGGTGGAGTGTTAGGTGGGTGCAGTGTTAGGAGGGTGGAGTGTTACGTGGGTGGAGTGATAGGAGGGTGGAGTGATAGGTGGGTGCAGTGTTAGGAGGGTGGAGTGTTAGGAGGGTGGAGTGTTAGGTGGGTGGAGTGTTAGGAGGGTTGAGTGTTAGGAGGGTGGAGTGTTAGGTGGGTGGAGTGTTAGGAGGGTTGAGTGTTAGGAGGGTGGAGTGTTAGGTGGGTGCAGTGTTAGGAGGGTGGCGTGTTAGGTGGGTGGAGTGTTAGGAGGGTGGAGTGTTAGGTGGGTGCAGTGTTAGGAGGGTGGCATGTTAGGTGGGTGGAGTGTTAGGAGGGTGGAGTGTTAGGTGGGTGCAGTGTTAGGAGGGTGCAGTATTACGCGGGTGGAGTGTTAGGTGGGTGCAGTGTTAGGAGGGTGGCGTGTGACACGTTTGACATCACACATTCACTCTGTGCAAAAGTCTGACCAGCCATCCAGTTAGTCTGTTTACGTTATGAACATGCTAATGAGAGGCCGCGCACAAACACGTGCACACCCACGTGCACTTGATGCTGGGATAGGCTCCCGCGACCCCGAGAGCAGGATAGGCGGTTTGGATAATGGATGGATGGATTTATTTCATGATCTTCACTCAAAAATATCCCGTGGTGTGATAAGAAATGAGGTACATGTCTCGTTTTCAAAGTCGGCTGTTAGGTGAACACTTGAAAAGGCTTTAACTTTGGTTCTGCTGCTCGTTCCGAGCTGGCTGTCTAGTCAGGGGACCTGGTCCAGTTCAGCCATGCTGCACAGTAGACAGAACAGTTTTACACGGCCTCAGCAGGTCAGCGCAGCTAACACAAGACTTGGTCTGAGACGTCCGAGAGCGTGTCAGCGTGCACAGCAGTAAAAGATACACAACTTCAGCTGTGACCGCAGCTGAGAGACGCTGCGGGTGAATGCGGTGGTCACAAAGGTTCAGACACAACCTGTCTGTTACGAGTTCTCTCATTTCTTTGTTTGGCGTTTAAGAAGTGACATTCACACTCTGCCGCATACCCTCTAACCGCCTGTCTCCTGTCACACACACACACACGCACACGCACACTCACACACACACACACACACACGCACACACGCACACACACTCATGCACATATACACGGAAACAAACACACACACACACACACACGCACACACCCATGCACACATGCACACACACACGGAAACAAACACACACACACACACACACACACACACACACACACCGAGGGAAGAAAGAGTGAAAGAGCACTGCCTATAGAACACTTATTATACGCTGTCTTTATAGAACACTGTTATTACACACTGTCTTTATAGAACACTGTTATTACACACGTTCTTTATAGAACACTGTTATTACACACTGTCTTTATAGAACAATGCTATTACACACGGTCTTTATAGCACACTTTTATTACACACGGTCTTTACTGAACACTGTTATTACACACTGTCTTTATAGAACAGCGTTATTACACACTGTCTGTAAGTGAATCCTCACTCTGTGCTTTGAGCGTTTATTCCACTTTGCACCTTAATCCCGACCTTTAACCCCTTTTAGTCAATTCAAAGCTTAAGCTATTTTTTAATTTAGCTTTTGATTAAAGCTGTTTTATCTTCTCATTTGCATTTTTCATATTACTGTGTCCTTTAACTTCTTTGATTTTTTAAAAATGTTATCCTTTCAAAAGTCTTACTCCATCTCTATCTTGCTGCGTATTTCTTATTTAATGTCTTTTTTATGCCTGTATGTGAAGCACTTTGACTTGCCTTCAGATATAAAATGTGCTATATAAGTAAAATGACTTGCAAAGTTACAATACAACAACTACTGCTGCTAATTATTACAATAATTTAACATGCAATATTGTTAAAAACATAATCACCACTGTTGTTGTGTTATTCTAGACGTAGCTTTTTACAGCTCTCTCATCAGAAATTGCATGAAACAGGTCACTCCGAGCAAAGGTTTTACATCTTCAGTGTAATGCATACAGGGTGGGAGAGAGTAAGGGAGGAGAGGCAAAGAGTCGCAGGAGAGGATGCAGCAAAGAAAGAGTCACACTGTGGAAAGGGCTAACACTAAGAGTTATTTTTTTCTGTTTCCCATTTGAATTCTAATAATCCCTTCATCCCACATGTCTGAGCAAGCAGAGTCTCTCTCTCTCTCTCTCTCTCTCTCTCTCTCTCTCTCTCTCTCTCTCTCTCTCTCTCTCTCTCTCTCTCTCTCTCTCTCTCTCTCTCTCTCTCTCTCTCTCTCTCTCTCTCTCTCTCTCTCTCTCCCTCTCTCTCGCTCTCTCCCTCCCTCCCCCCTCTAGCGCTCCCTCCCTCATCCTCTCTCTAGCTCGCTCTCTCTCTCTCTCGCTCTCTCACCTCCCTCTCTTTCGCTCTCTCCCTCCCTCGCCCCTCTAGCGCTCTCTCCCTCTCCCTCTCTCTCTCCCTCCCTCCCCCCTCTAGTGCTCCCTCCCTTATCCTCTCTCTAGCTCGCTCTCTCTCTCGCTCTCGCTCTCTCACCTCCCTCTCTTTCGCTCTCTCCCTCCCTCGCCCCTCTAGCACTCTCTCCCTCTCCCTCTCTCTCTCTCCCTCCCCCCCTCTCTCTCGCTCTCTCACCTCCCTCTCTTTCGCTCTCTCCTTCTCCCTCTCCCTCTCCCTCCCTCCCCCCTCTAGTGCTCCCTCCCTCATCCTCTCTAGCTCTCTCTCTCGCTCTCTCACCTCCCTCTCTTTCGCTCTCTCCCTCCCTCACCCTTCTGGCACTCTCTCCCTCTGCCTCCCTCTCTCTCTCTCCCTCCCCCTCTCGCTAGCGCTCCCTCCCTCCCCCCCCCCCTCTCTCTCACTCACACACACACACACACACAGAGTAGGCCAAGGTAACTAGCTACTCTGAGGACACAGTGTCCCCAAAAATTACACTGTAATCCTCAACCCACACATCTCATTATGGTGCCTGAAGATCATCAGCAATATTTCTGCCTTTCTATCTATTTTTTTTCCCTCTTTACATCCGTCCCTGCGCTTGGCTGCTCTCTTGCTCTCTCTTTCTTCTGAATGTTGCTCTCTCTGTGCGATGGCAAGTCTTCTCCTCACAGCCTCCACAACTTTCCTCGTCTCTTGCCCTCTTCTCTGCTCATCCCCCTGGCTCACAGTCACCCATCTGCCGTTTTCTCTGTCATTCTCATCACCCACGCCATGGAAATGTCTCAAATGTCCTTTAAATTCACCGAAAATGCGTCACATTTCAGGTTTTGGTGAGCTAGGATGGCATTCAGAAATACCATAGGGGCAAATTTCAACTGTGCAAAACTGCTGAAACTCCTTTTGCGCTGTGCAAACACTTTCATGTCCATGAAACTGACGTATTCGCTTATTTCTTTTTTTTTTATTTTAAACTTGTCTGGCTCCTGTTCCCGTTGTTTTTTTTCTTCTTGCCTTCCATCTTTGGGTCAGTGTAAGGCAAGGCACATCTGTTCATACAGCACATATCATACACAAAGGCAATTCAAAGTGCTTTACAAAGGGCACATAGAAATACATCAAAAAAGAGATGCGGAACAAAATAAAAAGATTAATAAGTGAAATACAGAGGTGAACGTGAACAGTTTTTATCCTGGATTTAGATGAGCTCATGCTTGGGGGCAAATCTGTTCTTTTCAGGTAGTTTGCTCCAGTTGTGAGCTGCATAATGACTGAACGCTGCCGTCACCATATTTGGATTTTACCCGGGGAACTACCAGCATGTGGTTATCCCTCTGGATGCAATAATCCAGTCAGGGGGTTTGAGGCAGGCTATTTTTAGGGCACCTTTTCTAGCCCGTTCCCCTAGGTGGGGTGAGCAGAGTGGATCCTAAAAAGGGCTACGCAGTAGTGGGTGCAGCTACCGAAGGGCTCTTTCTACCTCGTTCCAAGAGCCCAGAGACTGAATCTAGCACCCACTGCCTGATGTGCCAGCTCGGGGCTAGGGGCTTCCAGATCTCCCAATCCAGCTCCCGTCTCCACTTGCTAGTCGCCATAGGACTTAATTCGGGATGTTGGCGTGGATTCCCTTTATGGAGGACACCTATGCGTGACTTTGTTTAATGTGGGGAGACTGGTGCACAGACACCCACCACACAGTCCTTGACAGATCTGGGTCAGGATCCAGTGGCATTGAGTCCAAGATGACTGGGGGCCCATTTCTGCTGCAGTCTTCATCCGCCTTCCCAGCCTTTTGATGCTTCCCTAATGTCAGCCATCATCCTCTGCCTGTTCCACCATTGAGGTCTCGGTTGGATTGCTCTTTGTCAGGGATCTCCTTCTTGACCTTACCACCATGGGTGACCCTAACAGCAGCATAACTCCAGACGGCATTGCTCTCGGGATCTCAGGACCATGCAAGCTTCCCCACCACAGCAAGGTGAAAATCCACAGAGAAGGGAACTACCAGCAGAGCAGCATTAGATGACCTGAGAGGTCTGGAAGGTTCATATTCCAAAAGCAGGTCAGATATGCATTTTGGCCCTGAACCATTACGAAATGCACTATAAACAAGGAGAAGTATATACATACATACTGGAAATAAAGTCATAGTTAAGTTTATCAAAGTCTTCTTTAGACATTAGACATTAAAATGGTAATAAACTGGCATTGTTACTGTCTTTGTGTGGCTATCAACATTTCATTCTGAATATAAAATTGCCCCCAGATTTCTGGCTTGGCTTGTAGTCTTAAATGACAGGGATTTTACGTGAGCAACAATTTCAACCTCTCTTTCCTAGGGCCATTGAGAATGGTCTCAGTTTTATCTATGTTTAATTGGAGAACATTTTGGGAGATTCCACCCATCCAGTCATTAATTTGTTCCAAGCACTGACCGTGATCACTCAGCGAGAGAGCTATATATATTTGAATATAGTCTTCATAGTCATGGTAGGAAACTTTGTTTTTATGCAGAACTTGATCTAACTGGAGCGTGTAAATGTATAAAAGCACTGGCCCGAGGATAGGGCCTTGGGGGACCCCACAAGTCATTTTCTTGGGATCAGATGCATAGCAGCCAATTGAAACAAAGTAGTCCCTATATTGCAGGGAAGATTTCAATCAATTTAGCACACTTCCGGAAAGCCCAATTTTCTTCTCCAGTCTAAGAGCATGGTTGACAATGCCAAAAGCAGCACTAAGATCAAATAGCATTAAGACAGAAGTTTTGCCGGACATTGTGCTTAGACGAATATCATTGAAAACCTTCAAAAATGCAGTGATAGTGCTGTGGTGGGCCCGAACTCCTAATTGGAAATTGTCCAGCAATCCATTTGATGTAGAACATTTCATTTTCCAAGCCGCTTTTCCTAATTAGGGTCACGGGATGCTGGAGCCTATCCTGGCATTCCCTGTGCGGAAGGTGGGGAAACATCCTGGACAGGTCGCCATTCCATCGCAGAGCTACTGACATATTGAAGAAAAATATTTTCAATGATTGTACTTCTGAAAGACAACCTTGAAATTGGTCTGTAGTTGCTAATTACAGAGGCATCCAATTTCCACTTTGTTAAGAGAGGCTTAGTGACAGCAGTTTAGTGGAGTCTACTCTGACTGGTCTGCTCCATCCCCGTGTGCTGCCCTCCATACATGCAAGCTGACGTCTTTCCTGAACAACACCTAGAAACCGAGTGAGGTTGTTACAGGACTAAACTCCCCCTAACTGGATGGCAGATTGCCAACTTTACTATGCTAATGAAAGAACTGAGACTATGGTTGTACTTTGCTCTCTAGAGCAAGAAAAAAAAAGTAATCGTTTACGTACCACATGGGATCTTAGTATGTGAATATGCCCCCCCCACCCCCCACCCCCCCACCCTGCAGCTCACATCTCAGATGTCATCATTCTTTTCCTGCTGTTATGTCCATGAAATAAGGCCAGAATTTGCATGGCCCGTGTGTGTGTGTGTGTGTGTGTGTGTGTGTGTGTGCCTGCGTGCTTTTAGGTATCTAACTATATATAACATCAGCTCCAGATTCCCCTGCTAGCTCTAATAAGGCTACAATTAGCCTCGATGGCAGACTGGGCCAGGCTTAGTGTGGATTCGCCTCAGCCTGATCAAAGACATGCAAACGCACCACGCACGCCCACACAGACATTAGGATGCGCACATACACAAACACCGACACACACAAAAGCACTGCGTAACACACACACACACACGGAGGCTGGTTATACGCACACACGGAAGTGGGCAGAGTGAACGGAGGCCGCAACTGGAACTTGCGTCGCGAGAAGGAAAATAATAATTTTGGTCAGCATGGGAGTTGGTGTGTGCGTGTTGGAGTTAATTTGTGTTTGTGCGCGCGTGTGTGTGTTTTGGTGCTCTTAGTGTGTTCCTGGTGGTCGTTTGTGGCCCAATGGGAGTGCTATGCAAATATTTGCATACGGCTAAAGTCTGCGTTAATGATGTTGGACTCTCTTAACAAGTGGTTTTCCGTCTTCCTGTCACCCTGAGAAAAGGTTTTTTTTTCTTCTTCTTTAAACTGAATCCATCCCTCCCTCATCAAAGAGCGAGGGATTAAGGGGTGGGGGGTGGGGGTAGGTAAAAATAACCCACACGAGGAGAGAGGGATAAGACTTTCTCGCTGCCGGCTGATAGCAGAAATCTTGCCCCTCGTCCATTTCCCTCCTCCCCCCTCACTTTTATCCACCCCTCGTCCTGCTCTTATTTTTGTCTAAGCCGCCACTTGAAGCATCTCTTCTGTGTACTGCTGAGACCTTGTAGGTCCACATTTTGCTCTTTTTTTTTTTTTTTTTTTTTGTATTTGAGGTCAGTCACATAATCCACCGAATCAGACAGATTTAGTAATGTAATCTGATTACGTCGCCTCATGTGCAGAACGGGAAGTTTTGTGCACGTGTCAGAGTCCAGCTCTGCCCTCGCGCTCCACTCTTCTTCCGCCCTCCCTCCAATCCGCATTACCCTTAGTTCAATCCAAAGCTCATTACGACACCAGCCGTAATTATTATGAGCTGGCTATCTGCCAGCGATATATAAATACATCTTTGATGTTGATAATAAGAAAGTATCAACTTGTACAGTGTGCATAAATGCGGCGCGACTCTAATTCTATAAATCTCAGAAGTTTCCCTTTCTTCCGTGACTTATGGCAGCCTGATGATATGTCTATTCGGGGGCGCTCTTTTTTTTTTTAACTGCTTAATTCTTCTGTAGTTGCAACTACATTACTGAACTGTAAGGATGCCTGTAGATGCGGTCTTTAATGAATTTATGTTTTATTTTATGTTTTATTTCTTTTTATTTAGAGGGAAGATGGCGGCACAAATTCACCTTTGCAGCGGCCTCACCCAGTACCAGTGTGGGAAGATGGCGGTGTGAATTCAGGTTTGTGGCATCCTCACCCAGTACCGTCCATGCTGTGTCTTTGTCCACGTCTGCGTCTAAGTTTGTCGTCGTTTGATGGCTGGGAGAGCTGGCGCTGGATCGGCTGGGAGAGCTTGGTCTGCCGCGTCCTGTGGGCTCAGGGACCACGGCCCTGCCTGGAGCTGCGCCTGAAGAGGTAAGACCGAGGGCGGTCTGACAGGACGCGGAAGCGGGGCAGGCTAGGCTAACTGTTAGCCCATGCAGACTGGCAGTTCTGGTAACACCCAGGGCGGTTTGGCAGCGGCCTCGCCTAGCGTTGACTTTGTTTTTGGTGTCATCACGTGGAGTGCAGGGATGAGTGTCTGGCTGGGAGAGCTGGCATTGGATCGGCTGAAGAAACTTGGTCTGCTGTGTCCTGTGGGCCCAAGGACCACGGGCCTGCCCGGAGCTGTGCCTAAAGAGGAAACACCGAGGGCGGTCTGACAGGACATGGAAGCGGGGCAGGCTAAGCTAACTGCTAGCCCATGCAGACTGGCAGTTCTGGTAACACCGAGGGCGGTCTGGCGGCGGCCTCGCCTAGCATTGACTTTGTTATTGGTGTCATCATGTGGAGTGCGGGGAGGAGTGTCTGGCTGGGAGAGCTGGCATTGGATCGGCTGAAGAAACTTGGTCTGCTGTGTCCTGTGGGCCCAAGGACCATGGGCCTGCCCGGAGCTGTGCCCAAAGAGGAAACACCGAGGGCAGTCTGACAGGACACGGAAGCGGGGCAGCCTAAGCTAACTGCTAGCCCATGCAGACTGGCAGTTCCGACAGTCATCCTGGCTGGCGTTCGTTCTCCTGGACAGTGATTTGTTTTTTTTTTAAATAAATGTGTTAGTTTGGATATATATGTGTGTTCTTGTAGTTCTTGTAGTTTTTGGATATGTGTTTTTGCCTTTGTGTTACACTGCTGTGGGTTGGGGGGGGGTGATATTTCATTTCATTTCATGTGTGCAAGTGCATGAAATGAAATGACAAAGTGTTTCTGATTTCTGATTTTCTTATTCAGTCAAACAGCAAGTGTACTGTAAACACTGTATAGTTAAGGAATCAGTAGAAAAAGGGACTCCTATATTACCCATTAGGAGTTAAGATATGCAACTGTCGTTTTTTTTCCAAGTGGGAACAGGTGCAAATGTAGCTATAAACTCATATATGAGTTAACATAAGTAATAAAAGATCATTTTGTATGACCAGCTGTGGTTTTTGAAATGTGATCAAACCACATAGAGAAAAAGGTTTTATTATATTCACTGAAAGTCAATGTATTTTCAGTATTTCTTTGATTAGGCATTGGTCCATTTTTATACCCTTTGCACGAATTTCAAATAAGGTGTAATGATTTATATTTCAAGTTAAATCTTTATAATTATTAATGTTTTCCTCACTTTTATAAATTAGAAATTCCACATTAAAGAACAGGTGGGGTTTCGAGAAAATGACTTCATCAAGTGTTTGCAAACAGTGATGAAATTTGACATCCCAAAGGTCACCATCATCATCGACGGTCACTCAGGGAGTATCACTGTCCCCCCTCTGGGTCCTCGGGTGGGTGTAGAGGCCGATCCTGGAGAGGCATAAGGGGGGAATGGCTATGCGTGACAGCTTTCTATGTGGAGTGGCTGATGTGCCTGTTGCCACCACACGGTCCTTGGCAGGGGGTGGCCAGAGTCCAATGGCATAGAGAACCAAGACGATTGTTGGAACACCCCCTGTTGCAGCCTTCATCCATATTCACTACCGTTGTGACCTGGAGACATCTTCCGCCAGTTCCACTGTTGAGGTCTTTGTTGGGCTGCACCTCGTCTGGAACCTCCCCCTTGACCCTTGACCTATCTACCTTGGGTGACCCTACCAGGAGCCAAGCTCTGGATGGCATAGCTCTTGGGATCATTGGTACACACAAGCTTCTTCACCAGGGCAGGGTGGTAATCCAAGAAAAGATCCCAAAGGTACAGAAAAGTGGAGGTCCACTTATCCATGTTCCTCTGTCTAAAGTACAGCTTCCAGAATATATCTGAACAAATACCTTATCAAATCAACAAAACTAATAAGTTTGTATGTAATAACCACTCGTATCCACTAATGGTATCTGTCAAAACTCCCAGTTAGATAAGACGTTAAAAAGAAGACTGAAAACACATCTTTGGGAGCTGATCCAGTTTTCATGGCTGATTAACTAATCATTGACCTAACATCGTAACCTCAATACTGGGAAATCATTCAAGCTCTGGAAATAAGAAATTAAAGTAAAGTTAATAAACTGTTTATGTACTCACAGTTCTTAACTTGTTTGCCCATAAAGAATCTTAAATGAGACAGTATTGAGTCATTACTCTGCTTCATGGGGAAATACAATGCACTCGTTATTACAGTAAACAACTGAAGAATTCTGTCTTCATTTAGTATCAGAAGAAAATCTAAAAACAAACTGTTGAGTAATTTACGACTTTAAATGCAAATTGAATACATTAAGTTATATGCCATCACATATAGAGCTTATTGTTCTTTTTAATATAACATGAATGTGTCCCTAATATTTATTTACTTCACATTAAAGTTTCATTATCACTAAGAAGGTGGATTTTTATTTTATTACTGAGCCTAATGTTAAAATATCTACCTGTGCATTAGTTATTTTCTAAATTGTACAATTGTACAGTAATCCAGGTGGGAGAAAACGGAAGTGTGCATTAATATTTCGATATCCTTAAAAAAGAAAATAGTTCTGATTTTTGCAATATTTCTTAGCTGAAGAAAACAGGATTGGACAAACTTAATAACATGGTGATCAAAACATATATTCTGGTCAAAGATGATACCAAGATTTTTAGCAGTAGGTTTGATGTTTGGATGAAGTGGACTAATAAACTGATCAACTGTAGTGGCAAAGTTCTCAGGTCCAATTAAGAGAACTTTTGTCGGGGTTTAGATGGAGGAAATTAAGGGACATCCAGTCTTTGGTGGCAGCTAAGCAATCATGGAGGGAGGACAGTTGATTCAGCTTATTGGGTTTGGCAGAGAAATAGATCTGAGTATCATCGGCATAACAGCAGTATGACATGTCTTGAAAGTGACTAAACAAGTGACCCAGAGGAAGTACACTCACTGGCCACTTTATTAGGTACACCTTGCTAGTACCGGGTTGGACCCCCTTTTGCCTTCAGAACTGCCTTAATCCTTCGTGGCATAGATTCAACAAGGTACTGGAAACATTCCTCAGAGAGTTTGGTCCATATTGACATGATAGCATCACGCAGTTGCTGCAGATTTGTCGGCTGCACATCCATGATGCGAATCTCCCGGTCCACCACATCCCAAAGGTGCTCTATTGGATTGAGATCTGGTGACTGTGGAGGCCATTTGAGTACAGTGAACTCATTGTCATGTTCAAGAAACCAGTTTGAGATGATTCGAGCTTTATGACATGGCGCGTTATCCTGCTGGAAGTAGCCATCAGAAGATGGGAACACTGTGGTCATAAAGGGATGGGCATGGTCAGCAACAATACTCAGGTAGGCTGTGGTGTTGACACGATGCTCAGTTGGTACTAAGGGGCCCAAAGTGTGCCAAGAAAATATCCCCCACACCATTACACCACCACCACCACCAGCCTGAACCGTTGATACAAGGCAGGATGGATCCATGCTTTCATGTTGTTGACGCCAAATTCTGACCCTACCATCCAAATATCGCAGCAGAAATCGAGACTCATCAGACCAGGCAACGTTTTTCCAATCTTCTAATCTTCTATTGTCCAATTTTGGTGAGCCTGTGCGAATTGTAGCCTCCGTTTCCTGTTCTTAGCTGACAGGAGTGGCACCCGGTGTGGTCTTCTGCCGCTGTAGCCCATCTGCTACAAGGTTCGACATGTTGTGCGTTCAGAGATGCTCTTCTGCATACCTCGGTTGTAATGAGTGGTTATTTGAGTTACTGTTGCCTTTCTATCAGCTCGAACCAGTCTGGCCATTCTCCTCTGACCTCTGGCATCAACAAGGCATTTTCGCCCACAGAACTGCTGCTCACTGGATATTTTCTCTTTTTCGGACCATTCTCTGTAAACCCTAGAGATGGTGGTGCGTGAAAATCCCAGTAGATCAGCAGTTTCTGAAATACTCAGACCAGCCCGTCTGGCACCAACAACCATGCCACGTTCAAAGTCACTTAAATCACCTTTCTTCCCCATTCTGATGCTCGGTTTGAACTGCAGCAGATCATCTTGACCATGTCTACATGCCTAAATGCACTGAGTTGCTGCCATGTGATTGGCTGATTAGAAATTTGCGTTAACGAGCAGTTTGACAGGTGTGCCTAATAAAGTGGCCGGTGAGTGTATGTATAAAGAGAAGGGGATTGGCCCAAAGACAGACCCCTGTGGGACTCCACACGGTGGGGGAGCTGATGAGGATACAAGATTGTCAATATAAACATTAAAATATGCGTGTCACAGGGAGTGCTCTTTCTGCAGTGTGAGAGAAAGTACCAAAATTACCAAACTTAGATATGCAAAGGATGTTCTAACACAATGTTGAAGCAACACACATCTTGGAGTGGATTACCATGTTTATACCATGGTCATTTACCAAAGAAATGAAATAAAAGCATTCACTTATTTGTTGTTGAACATTTTGGACTTACAATTATAAGGTTATGAAGCAAAAGTTAGCGGCTGAGCTATCTTTGAATGTTTATTGATGTTGCTACTGATTCAGTGTGTTGCTTTGGTTACGTAACCCCTTTTCTCCCGGCCTAGCCCTGCCCTACATGTTCTGAGTCTCTGCGTTGTTTTTTTTTTTGGTATGCTGGGATGTCTTGTGGGGAGGAGAGAACATGTAACACTGGGTTCTGGATTGTAGTTGAGGTCAAGCACTAACTTACTTTTTCTGCATAACCAATGTGCAACTCAGCTGTACTTCACAGCGGGTACAAAGATACATCACCTTTCGGGATAGTGAATAATAAAGATTTTTTTTTTCCAGATACAAGTCCGTATTGCACAAGTTGACTTATTATATAGTTCTTTGAATCAAGTAAGAAATGATTTAAATAACATAAGTAGTCTTCTTGCGACTTAGGGTATCAATGGATAAAATGATTAGTAAATGGAAGAACTAATGCTTCATCCCGCGTCCTTTTTCACTGAAAAAATGTCCTGTCAATAAACAGCATAGTGGCCAAAATCACAGACTGTATTTTAGCAAAAAAAATGTGTCTACTGCTCAAACCCATACCAATATATGGGCTTTGAAAAAGCCTGATGTGAGGAGGAAGATAATTTAAAAATGTCCCTGTGTTCTATCGCAGTGATGGCTGTGCTCTGTAGGGGTGGAAGTGGACATTTCTTTGCGGCAGATATGGTTGTGTGGGGTCAGAGCCTCTCTGCTGTAAATATCACAGTAACAGCACTCTCTGATGGCATGAACAGCCCCCCAAAGTCTCCCAGCTGCAGCAGGCAATATGCGGCCTCATAAAATGACTGTGGCCGTGATGACATAATAGCCTCCTGACACTCATTGCAGGTCAGAGTTAGCGTCGCTTTCCTTACAGCATGTGCTGCTATGTACACAAGAGCATTATTGACTAAGTTGACCGTTTTCGTGGGGAAGTCATGGAGAACTATAATACTGCTGTCATCTCTAAATGATGTCCCCACCTCAGGTTCAGAGAGAGTTGGTACTGTCCAAGCTGACAGTACCGTGTATTGTGTACCAACCAGCTCTTTGGAGTGCATTGAAGAACAGTTCAATATAATCTTGGCTGAACATGGAGGTCAAAATGTATTTTTTTTTGCAGGAGAGAAAGTAGAAGGAAAACAAGGGAGCTTATTTTCACTACCCAGCCAGTAATTGCTGTCTTTTGGAGATGAGACTCAACAGATCCCCAGACTGTGGTAAGACATGATGATGCATCTCCGGTACTTTGCAAACTCTGCAGTTTGTTACTAAACAAACTCTGAACTCAGAATTCAGATTATTTTTTTAATATATTTTTTTTTCCAGTGACTTCCTACCTCTGTGTGAGGTGCAGTGGTTTTTTCCCCACATTTGAGGGAGAGTAGATAAACCTGTGTTTGCTGGAGGAACTCAAAGGTTTGCCTGGCAGCATTAATCACTGCTTGTTTGTCCCGTCTTCTTGGAGTCCATGAGCTGAAGACATCAGAGAGGCTGTCTATGATCTGTGAACGGTACATCAGCCATTAAATTGAGTTGATTGGGGATCCACCAGTGTTTCCTCTGTATTAATTTAGCAGTGGGTCACTACGACAGCAGCATGTCAAAAAAATCTCAGTTTGGCCTTATTGTTATCCATTCATCCATCCATCCATCCATTATCCGAACCACTTATCCTGCACTCAGGGTCACGGGGATGCTGCAGCCTATCCCGGCAGTCATTGGGCGGCAGGCGGGGAGACACCCTGGACAGACCGCCAGGCCATCACACAGGGCCGGTATACACACAAACACACACATTCATACCCAGGGGTAGTCTAGTATGGCCGATTCACCTGACCTCCATGTCTTTGGACTGTTGGAGGAAACCGGAGCACCCGGAGGAAACCCACACAGACACGGGGAGAACATGCAAACTCCACATAGAGGACGACCCGGGATGACCCCCAAGGTTGGACTACCCCAGGGCTCGAACCCAGGACATTCTTAGCTGTGAGGCAACCGCGCTAACCACTGCGCCACCGTGCTCCAAATGTCTGAGGGTTAAGGATTATATTATGATTACATAGATTTTAGCATTAGAACCCCGATTTGACACATAACTCAGGCAAACAGCAACAGATATTGTACAAAATTAAGATGATTGCCCATAGCACTAAAGCTGCATAACTGCAGACGAGATTCTGGATCCACGACTAAAGTGCTTATATGGTTTCGAAAGTAAAGATGTGTAGTCATGAAATCAACCACGACGACCCAAAATCAGGATCATTACCTCCATGAATGTCACTGTTGGCATGCAACACTGAAACTTGCTCTCGCCACAGATGTTAAGCACCGTCACAGCTTGAGCCACTTACCGGCTCAAAGTATTGGCAGCCGGAGACGCCTGAAAGCAAGAGTAAGCACGTTATTGTACTTTCCCTATGTTATGTAATGTCATATTAAAATGATTTACACGGTTATGTGATGTATTTCCAAGTAAAATAGGGTATTAAGGTGGGACAAAATGGAGGGAGGGATGTGGTTTGATGGGATGGTGCAAAACATTTTACGATATTATTGGTTGGAATAAGATGCTCGGCCACCCGCTTGTACTTACTGATGCAATTACAAAAACTTGGATGTTTTAGACAAAGGTGAGGCGATTCAATTTTGATGTAAATGAAGTCAGAACAGAACTTCAGTGATTTGTTTTTGGCATAATTTGCTGAGTAGGTGCATAATATGTCTGGGGAAATGAGCGAACAAGATAAAAAGCCAGCTTTCATGTCTCCTTTACCTTATGTAGCCCACCAACTCAAATTTGTGCATTGTAAGCTTACTGGGTAAACTATAGACTAAGTGAAAGTTTTCCCTGGAGAGGTTAGAGAAGCAGGCTTATGACTGGGTGAGTCCTCATTCAAGTCCCCAAGCAGGCGAAGACAACGTGGTTGGGGGATGTTGGGTGAGTAGTGCTCCTGTCTCTGTCATCAAACATCATTCAAAACACTCTAAAATGAAATATTTTTGGATATCTTTTAGATCTATGTAACCAATTACCTGTGCCCCAACGAAGCTCTGTGTAACAATTTATGCCAAAAAAAAAAAAAAACAACAACAAACTTTGAATGTATTTTCACATCGACCTGCATTTCCTCCCCTTCCTGGAAAACAGATTTGTTTGTGGTGGTTGGGGTCATAGGTGGCATGGTGGCACAGTGGTTAGCGTGGTTGCCTCACAGCAAGAAGGTCGTGGGGTTTGAGCCCCGGGGTAGTCCAACCTTGGAGGTTGTCCCGGCTTGTCCTCTGTGTGGAGTTTGCATGTTGTCCCCGTGTCTGCGTGGGTTTCCTCCGGGGGCTCCGGTTTCCTCCCACAGTCCAAAGACATGGAGGTCAGGTGAATCGGCCATACTAAACTACCCCTAGGTATGAATGTGTATGTGTGGGCCCTGTGATGGACTGGCGGCCTGTCCAGGGTGTCTCCCTGCCTGCCGCCCAGCAACTGCTGGGATAGGCTGCAGCATCCCCGTGACCCTGAGAGCAGGATAAGCGGCTTGGATAATGAATGGATGGATGGATGGATGGATGGATACCCTGTAATTGGAGAACCTTTCTTAAGTTCAGCTTCATTTTTTGTTGCTGAAATTCCACTGTTTTTTGTTTTGTTATTTGCAGCATGTAGTCCAGTGTGATCTTGGAGCTGTTGTAGCTGGACTATGTGATCCCAGCTAATGAACCCCTCTGCACTCTTGAGAGACGTGTATGCTGCTTGTTAGTTGTGAGCAAGCTTAAGCACAACGGCGGGCATCAAAAAAGTTCCCTTTCTTCTCGGTTGACTCAGGTGGGACACATGACGTTACGGTGTACTCTCTTAAGTCAAACTTGCAGCCCAGGAGATGGCACATGCTAAAAGTTGTCCATCCACTGTCATTGCCATAACATGCACGCCAATGCTATTTAGTGCTGAAATGACAGGAAGTGCAGTGGTTTTTTGTTGTTTTTTTGCATTTCAGTCATCAGCGAATAAGTGAAGAAGAAGGCGACTGGGGCCTTCCAGAAGCCAGTGAGTCCCAACAGCCATAAAGACTAATGCCTCCTTGGCATCTGTGCTCTCCTCTCCAAAGGGGCCCAGGTTCACAAAGCCGCTCCAGGAATCTCCTGCAGAATTGTACTGTATGAAGCGCTTAATGGGCATTGCATCCAAACCCAAACAACACCGGCTGTACTGGTAAGGGTTTGCACAAACTTTTTTTTCCCTGTAGGGCTTGTAGTCATCATCATCATCATCATCATCATCATCATCATCATCAGATCCGTAACCTATGGAGGTCGTAGGAGCACAGCTGATGCCTCAACAAGTCTCTTCCATCACTCCCTATGTATCGCAGCTCTCCCCACCTCCACTACGCTCATCTGCAGCCATTCGCCGATGTTGTTTACCCAGGTTTTTCTCGGTCCCCCTCTCTTCCTAGTCCCTTCTACCAGGCCTTGCAGGATGTCCTTTGCTTGTAGTACTTGTAGCACTGAGTAGTACTTGTAGTACCGAGTGATTAATGCCTGGCCCGTTGTCAGCAGTTTGCAGCCATCTTAAAAAAAAACAGAAAACAAAACCAGATAAATACAAAATAGACACCAGAACCCCTAAAAATAGCAAGCTGACTAACTAACCCATTTATCTGAATCCTTTGTACCTAAACTCAATGACACACGACGACCTACAGGCCATATCTTTTAATTAGTGTGTTAATATATTGGCTTTTATGTCTCCCCCCCCATGCCCCTGTGTCTGGCGGGTGCTGCCAGAGGGTTGTTGTCGCAGATCCCGTTGATCCCTAACTCTGGGTGACTCTTTGTAACCCAAATCCCAGCCCCCCCCCCCCCCCCATCACAGCCTCCTCAGGTTATCCATTTTCAGTTGTGCATAGTTGTTTTTTGTCTTGCAAATAGTGTTCTCCTCTGTAAATTTGTTAATTAAAGTTCAAGTTATATTTCAACACTCGTCCCGTTATTTCCAGTATTTTGTTATATCTCCTTAAAGTTCGGGGATCGGGCGTAGGCAGCTTCTCCCTGAGGCAACCGTAAGCTTTTGAGCTGGAGAGGTGCAAAGTCAGGGCAGGCTCTTTGTGCTCGTCTCTGTGCTCCCGTGTGTTCTCGTTGAGCAGGTCCAGTGGAAGATCTGGTATACAAATACGATCATCAGATAAAGCAGAACATTCATGTGAGAGGAAGGTCACCGAGGGTACATGTTCCCATCAGCAGCACACTGTACCACAGTAAGATTCCAGTTGATGTATTGTTAATCATTGGTGATTTTAGGCTTCTTTTTTTTAGGGGTGCTCAAGCGTGCCTAAATTTCACCTCAGCACCCCTAAAAATAATCATTGTTATTGATTATTGTCATTTTCTGAAATGATTTTTAGCCCTCTAACGTCGGATTTTCTGAACTTGTCTGAGGGCTTAAATTGTCGCCGTGGGACGGAAATCTAGCATCTTGTGGAGTTAGAAAACAACGAGACAGGAGACGTGAGAGTAGACGTAGTCGAGGTAGTTTACTAGCTCCAACTTTGCATGTCATACGTTCGACAACGACACTGAACTAACTGTGAACCGGAAGCGGAAGTGCATTATCTGACCCCTCGCCTCTTCCCTTAAAGGTACACCGTCCTCTTAGGTGAATGTCTCTCGATATATTGATGTGGGTCACCACAATCTCCATATTTAGTCACGTTTATATTTTCATAAATCAATAGTGTAGCGAATTCGGGGGACAACGCAACCACAGAAAATGCCTCGGCCGGGACGCGAACCCGTGTCGCCCGCACCGCAGTAGACATCGCTAACCGCTCGACTAAAGGGTCAGATCCGCGAGCCAGCGGCCAGCGTGTCTTCTTATCCGTGCACGTTACAATACTATTGCTCACCTTTTACGTCAGTCTGTGGGTTTTGAAAATATTCAACCAATCAAAAGTATTAAAAAGAGTTTGCAATCTGGTATACCTCCGCCGAATCCTCAAATTGCCAGCAAAACCTCAGAGCTCCCGGATCGCGGTTCGAATCCCCGTGTTACCTCCGGCTCGGTCGGGCGTCCCTACAGACACGATCGGCCGTGACTGCGGGTGGGAAGCCGCATGTGGGTGTGTGTCCTGGTCGCTGCACTAGCGCCTCCTCTGGTGGGTCAGGGCGCCTGTTCGAGCGGGAACTGGGGGGAAATAGTGTGATTCGCACACGCGCGACGTCCCCCCTGGCGAAACTCCTCACTGTCAGGTGAAAAGAAGCGGCTGGCGACTCCACATGTATCGGAGGAGGCTCGGAAAATATAGTAATTAGCCAAGTACAACTGGGGAGAAAAACGAGGGGGGGGAAATCACCCCCCCCATAGATCCACCCCAGCCTCCTTCGTGAGCGAAGTGCCGCTGGCCCAATTACTATTTTGCACACCCTCCAGTAGGTGGCAGTATTGAGCCAGAATTGTTTGCTGTTGTAGTAGAATACACAGCAGTGGCAGGCAGTTGTTTGGAGACCGTCTCTGGGTGTTTGCAGCGCAAGAGCTGCAGTGCAAGGCTGAATAAAGAACTGCTTGTATGAATAAATACAGCGTTTTCTTTGCTCAAGAAACACGGCGCCTATGAAGGTTAACGTTTTACGTATTCTAAAACAGGCGTGTTACATCAAAATCTGTGATTGTTCATTCTGAACCATTATTGTTACACACCACAATAGACCAACCAGCTAATTGGGTTGATTCTGAAGGTAACGGTGTGTCCCTAATTGAATCGAGGTTTCTCTGAAGTGAACTGGGGCTCTACTTTCGCAAACACCATGTTCGATTTTCCAGTTTCTTGAAAAAATATTGTGTGGCATAAACTCATGTTATTCATTAAAAGTATGGTTGTACATGAAAATATCATATATAGCAAAATATTAATTGAAATCCATTGACATGAGTGATTTAGCAGGGGGGGGGGGGCGTTGAACAGTTTTGCAATGCCCTGTATGCATGTCACATTCTCATTAGGGGCCGAGCCCCACCCCCCCACCCAAAAGGTCTGATCCTAGAATCACCCCCCGGTATTAATTATTGCAAGATGAGGGTCTTTGCTTGAAGCGCTCGTGTGACACTATTCAGAGAGGCCTCCTCTCCCTCCTTGTTGTATTTTGTTGGTCTTTTGCCAAGTTACCATGTTGGGCCTGTGTGTCAAACCGCCTGCGTCTGAAAGACTCCACACGGCCCACGGCGTATGACGGATCCCCCTATTCAGAAAGCAGCGTGATGTTGAAAATGACAATTAACATTTACAATTTAAGGTTACCTTTTCGGGTAATATGTTCTTTATTGCCTTGGCGCCTCTCCAGAAAGAGACAATGGGACCACACTAATGGGATGCTTACATCGTCTGCTGCTCTCACATTCTCCTTGCTCCTTGCACCACACCATGCATGATGGTGATGTTGCAATCAAAGACATGTGGATATAGATGCTGTTTTAACACGCCTGTGTGGGCACAAGTGGAATGGCTTGAATTTGACTTCATGCGATACTTACAAGGTGCTCGGCTGCAGCGGTTGCCAGAGCTTTACTCTTTATTTCAGGTCAAAAGATGTTTGATCGAAAGTTATCTATTTGTTTTTTGTGTTGTTTTTTGTGTGTGTGTGTGTAGTGTTTGCCCTACCAACAAACAGCCTACCTCAGATACTGTGGGAATATCTTCATCCCTTAGCTCAGTGGTTCTCAACCTTTTTGGGGTCCTGGACCCCCTGCGTATGTTTGATCTACCCTGAGGACCCCTCCACCTGATCTTAGGGGAGGGGGGGTTGCAATTTGATAGAAACAGTAGAAACTGCATTTTAAATGGCATTATAGCATTTATTCACTCTTTGGGGCAAAAATAAGAGCTTTCAGTTGTAACTTAGATATAGTTAACAAAACAGAGTTCTTATACAGTAACTTTCAGATATATGTAACAAGACAGAATATGTATTCAGTAACTTTCAGATATATGTAACAACAAAATTTTTATGCAGTAACTTTTAACAATGCAAACGGGAGCGAGATCTCTTATTAAGATACAATAAATTACACTTGTGAAACAGATGCAATTAGAGAAAAAAGTCATGTTACCCTTTATAGTTTAGGTAGATAAAGGTCTCAGTCACATTTGAGTAAAATAATCCTATTTCTATAAATGTCATAGGATCTTTTTTTTTAAAGATATTTTATTTTCACGGACCCCTTGCAATTACACCACGGACCACTAGGGGTCCGCGGACCCCCGGTTGGGAAACACTGCTTAGCTTCCCCGATGGGTCAAACAGCTCCTTTTTTTTTTTTAGGCGAGTGGAGCAGTGTTTTTCCTGACAATTTCCAGCCACACTCCTCTCTTCTCGGGATCCTCTGGGAGCCTACACGCGCTGAGTTAGTTTTAAATATGATATTCCAGTTTTTATAATGCATACGCTACCAACGTGCATCGATTACAGCTAATAAGCTAGCTTTCTACCTGTGGAGAGTGACTTGTATTTTTGCATGTCAGAGTGCACCACGTCGTCATGTTGCTGGTTGACAGGAACACATTTAGGCAGATGTGTGTTATTAGATGATATGATCAAACAGCACACCTTAAAATTAATTGTTAACACCATGACGCTAGTGGGGAAGAATGCTTTGGCAGCATTGTGACTATTTTAGCTGGTAGGGTCCCCTCATGCCCATGTCCGCGAATGCCTAACTTGAACTGCCACCACTAGGTGGCGGGGTATTGCCATCTTTGCACACTGAGTAGATGTGTATGTATAATTGGATATGATAGGCTACAGTTGCTCATCCCAGTCTCCACCGGTGTCTGTTGGCCATTTAACGAGCCCCTCATTCTCCAGCCCCTTACGTGGCTCAGGAGGTAGAGCGGGTCGTCCAGTAATCGGAAGGTCGCTTGTTCAATCCCCAGCTCCGGCAGAGAGTGCTCCTGATGAGCAGGTTGGCACCTTCATGGCAGCCTCCACCATGAATGTGTGGGTGGATGTTACCATTTATCACTAACATTAAAGCTAATCTACGACAGTTTGCAGCATTTAAAGAGTGCCATTAACTAAAACACATGTTTTATAATGCGTACCAGGTAGATATGTATGTCAGTTTGTGGACAGGCTATAGACTAGACAAGCTAGTTCAGTTAGAGACTCCCAATCCATGCTCATGTTTGGCTCTGTCATCCATGTCTCTAATGTCAGATGCCGGTGAGATGTCAGCTGAGTTTTGAGCATAGAAACTGAACGTGTTCAGATTTACATGCCTTGGAGAATCCTTCCCGTTCAACCTCTATGGCTTTAACACGCGCACACCCTCCAGCCAATCAGAAACCAGTATTCCCACGGCATAAAAGGCAATGAAGAATGATCTCGGCCATTTGATGATGGAAGATATTACTAACTTCCCCAGTTTCTAGAATTGGTTGACTTAGCAGCCGATGTACCAACACGTGGGTGATGGGGCGTAGGTGTAGTTGTCTAATGAACTGTGTAAAACTGCTGCTCTTTGGTTGAACGTCGGAATACTTTATCCTCTGCTGCTAAGGGCCCCAAGCACTTGCAAGAAGTAAGGCATGTTTTAGAGAGTGTCTCTAAAACATGGAGAGGTTGAGATGGAAGAGACCCGCTTGAAGATGGGACAGAATAATAAAACCTATATTCCTCTGTTGGAAGATTGAGGTTGAATGACAGAGTGAAGGGTGTCACGTTCTGTCTTCGGGAACTGATAAGCACATAAAAGGCCTTCTGGGAGAACGTGATGAAGGGCAGGGTGGCTTATAATTACTCATGTCATTTCAAATTTCAGTTGAGAGTCACATTGGTCAGTATCGCAAAGGATAATGTCTCTATGAATTCAATTTTGCATCGGATATCCATTATCATTATCATTATCACTGGGCGGCACGGTGGCACAGTGGGTAGCGCGGTCACCTCACAGCAAGAAGGTCCCGGGTTCGAGCCCCGGAGTAGCCCAACCTTGGGGGGGGGGGTCGTCCCGGGTCGTCCTCTGTGTAGAGTTTGCATGTTCTACCTGTGTCTGTGTGGGTTTCCTCCCACAGTCCAAAGACATGAAGGTCAGGTGACTCGGCCGTACTAAATTGTCCCTAGGTGGGTGTGTGTGTGTGTGTGTGTGTGTGTGTGTGTGTGTGTGTGTGTGTGTGTGTGTGTGTGTGTGTGTGTGTGTGTGTGTGTGTGTGTGTGTGTGGGCCCTGTGATGGCCTGGCGGCCTGTCCAGGGTGTCTCCCCACCTGTCGGCCATTAACTGCTGGGATAGGCTCCAGCATCCCCGTGGCCCTGAGAGCAGGATAAGCGGTTCTGATAATGGATGGCTGGATGGATGGATGGTGTTGGAAGTGGGATGGTCAGACCGTTAGGCCATCGGAAGCACGTGCGCCCAGGGGTGTGAGGGAGATGATATGCTCCTGAAGGGGGGGGGTAGTGTAACGACCATGGATAACTAGGTCGGACCCTTTAGTCGGCTGGTTAACGTAGTTGCCCATGGTGCGGGAGACCCGGGTTGGCGTCCCGTCCCGGTCCGGATAATGGATGGATGGATATCCATTATCAGTGCATCTGTTTTGATCTGGCTAGCCACGATTTCCTTGAGTCTCTAATGTATGAGAGTACTTGAACTGGGAAGCCAGTAATAAAGCACACTACTTTATAAAACGTGCAATGTGTGAAATCCCATGCCTGAAGAGAAATTACCACCAGGAACCACCTGACTTGAAAAGGGCTCCGGAAATGAAGCTTAACACGCATTTCTTTACTATTTGTAATGTGACAACTGTCACGCGACAAGCGAGTGCTACACAGAAAGCTGGAAACATATCTGTGGCAACGCCGATGTGTGCTTCCTCCCCTCTGCGTGGAGAAGTTCCAGGCAGCCGCCCTGTCGACGTTCAGCTCGTTGTGACCCCCAAAGTGACCCTACACTTGAGCAGTATGGCGATGTCAGTGAAACTGGGCCATCATGTAAATAAACATACACAGCTGTGTCTTTTCTTGGCTCTTTAATCGCCACACTTTAACGCAACCTTCACCTCGTCGCTTTGAGTCTGCACCGTGTTGCCGTATAGGCGGGTCATTAAGACGCATCCCTGTCTGAAATGTATTTCAGCAAACTTTCTTATTTTCTGCAGGATTTTGCCGAGGATATTACCACATCCCTTATGCCTCGGAGAGAGGCCGAATACGAGCACCGCAGAGCGGCAAGCGGGTTTCGCCATGCTGGCTGGGATGATTTATGTGCCGATGAGCACCAAGACATGCAGAAACAGGAGGAAAGCATAAGCTCAGATGAACTGGGCTTTACAGGCCGCTCGCTGGCAGGCCTGCAGCTCTTCCCCGTGTGAGGAGGCTTGGGGTGGGGGGTGGGGGGGCAGGAGGTCGTGCAGCGTGCGGTGAAATTGTGGATGATCACTTTCGCAAGAGGAGAGGGGATACGGACGGGAAGGAAATGCAGAAAACATGGCCATTTTGTAGTGCGACAGGAGAACGACAGGCCTGTGGAAAAGGAGAAACATGATGCCATTGAAAGACCCGCGCTTCCTCCTGCGGCGGCCTGTTGTGTGTCTTGTTCGATGAATCTGGGGGTGTGTGACGGCTACTTCTGCGATAACTAGAGCTAAAAGAGGCGTGCGATATTCTCAAGTGACTTTTCCAATCTATTCTATACTATTCTAGTCCTGCTCAGTGAGGCACACACAGCACGCAACTGAAACAAGGGGCAGATTTATCAGACTTGTGCGTTTGCTTTTCCTCTACCTTTCCGTATATTTAGTGTGTTTTCATTTCAGAGAAGCGAGGGGCATTTTTTTTCCTATAGATGCATTCAACTGAGGCATGTGCACTTATACACACACACACACACACAAAATACACAGAGGTACAGCTCAATTCACATACAGTCAGACTGAGCCAGCTCCTGCTATTGATCAGCAAAGCGGAGTAACAGCTCCTGGCTGCTCGCAGCTGAAGTTCAAGTCAGCGTGAGGGGGAGAGAAGAGCTTCCTTTGTATGTGTGTCTTTGCTTATGTCTGTTCCTGCATGTGTGTGTGTGTGTGTGTGTGTGTGTGTGTGTGTGTGTGTGTGTGTGTGTGTGTGTGTGTGTGTGTGTGTGTGTGTGTGCACCTTTCACGTGTATTGTGTCAGGTGATGATACTTCCATCACTGAAACAGCATCTGCATCTCATTTCTTCAGTATCCTTTAAGAGGCTTTCACGTCAATCTCCGTCCCTGTTGCTCTTCCTTTTCCACACCTCTCTCCTCCCCATTTCCTCTCTCTCACACTCTCTCGCTCTCGCCTCACTGATGGAAAACAGGCAACTAAGTGTAACGTGTGTGAATATATTTTCCTCATTGGTGGTCCTACTGGGACCACCAGTGGGGTTACAAGGGCTAACCAGTTAGCCCTTGTAAAACTCCCCACCAACATTAGCCTATTCTCTGTTATTTATTTTACAGAGGAAACTGACTTAAAGGTTTACATTATGTACAGTTTCAGCCAACACCTCCACTAGTCGTCTTCTCCCACATGTTGGCATTATCGATGTTGTTTTTTTTTTAACATTTCTGTTTTTTTTTTTAACACAACAGATTTAGCATACAGAGGCCAGTATAAGGAACAAACATAATGAGGAAGGAGCCAGGGGTACAGTCCATTCCACTACATAAAGATATTAAAAGACATACATAAATGAAAAGTTTTGACAGCCTTTTTGTTTGTAGAAGAGGGAATAAGTTTTACATATTGTTAAAGTTCTTTCAAGAAAACAACAAAAAAGTTGTTTTTTTGTGAATTTGCTTTTGTGAATAAAAAAAATTGCCAGTATTATTAACAGATTTATTATGAAAAAATTATTTGTTACCTTTTTTTGGGGGGTGTTTTAAGAAACCAAATATTACATTCTCCCATAATATAACAAAGTCTTTGAGAAGGTGATCATTGACAAATCTGCATTCTTGCCAGAATATCTTGCTGTGAGAACAGTGCCAAAATAAGCGTAACACTGTTTCTGGATGTTCATCACAGTAAGAACAGTTCTCGTTTACAACTCTTTTAAATTTCTCTAACTTAGGTGGAAGCATCCAGACCTTCTTCCAGTGTATGTAATTTACAAACCAGTTCCAATATGCCGTAACATATGGGATAGAGACAACATCTCTTTGAAATAGGGCACGTATGGCTCTATTATTATTTTGGAGATGCAATGAAAAGCAAATCTTACCTACCTCTTTGGAGGTTACTGGGGAATTATATGGAGATGGAAATTCTCGGTAAGAGAGTAAAAGCCCCTCTCTAGTGAAGAGTTGACCCATCTGTAGTATTTGGTTTTGTACCTATTTTTCTAAGAAGAGCCATTTGTTCTTAAATAATATGTCTCTATTGTTCCAAATAATATAAGTATGACGTGAAAAGTTGTGCTTATACATCAGGGACCAAGCTAGAAGGACTTGCTTATGAAATTCCTGTAATTTTACAGGGAGTCTGTCTATATTATAATTACAACTTAAAACACAGCTCAGGCCATCAAAACGAGAGAAAATATGATGGGGAATAAAACTCCAGAGTCAAGTTTTTTTTTTTTTAAGAAAGTGATTCTCCCAGTTAATTTTAAATGTGTTAATTAGGGTATTGAAATGCAGGAAATTAAGCACTCCAGATTCGTAATTATTAATAACAACACATTTTTTTAATATAATGTGTACGATTTTTCCAGATATAGTTAAAGAGCATATGATCGATTGCCTTACTGATTGTACTGCCTAATGTAAGGAAAGAGCTGCATATGTGAGCTTAGACATTCCTTCAGCTTCAGTAATCAGGACTCTACCTTTCAGGGATAGATCTCTTTGCAGCTTCTGATTTAGGTTCTTTTGAGTTTTTTGAATAACAGGTAAATTTAGAAGAACATCTAAACTTTTGATCTTCAGAAATACAGAGGCCCAGATACGTAACCTCCTTTTTCACAGGCATATTGCACATGGCGTGCATATCACGGTCATTTATCACTGGCAGTTCACATTTTTTTTTATATTCAGACATAGGACAGCAGCCTTAGAGAAGTCGGTAACTGTATCAAGAGCAATGGGTATCTGACTTGCATCTCTTAAAAAGAAAAAAGTGTCTTATAATGTTGACTTATAATGATAGGCCTACCAGACATGCCTTGTACGTTACTGTTGATTATATGGGTTGCAAGAATTCGTGTACAAAGCAAAAATAAATGTTGTGAGATTGGGCATCCCTTACGAATGCCACGTTTCAGGTCAAATATAGGGATTGTGCCGTGTTTCATTGTAATTGAGCTATTTCCGTTAGCATACAAGGTATTAATAGTCTTACCCCCCCAAAAAAAATAGCCAAAGCCAATTTTTTTCTAGGGAGTGAAGGATGAAATGGTGTTCTGTTGTATCAAAGGCATTGTAGCAATCCAAAAAGAGGATATAACTATGTTCAGAGATCAGTTCAGAGTAGTCTAGTATGTCCGAGACAAGTCTGATATTGTTAGAAATATGGCTATTTCTCATAAAGCCTGATTGTGTCTCATTGATAATTGTGCCTAGGACTGCTTTCATTCTTTTTGCAAATATGAGAGTGTTCTGATCCGTTATTCCCACCTATATGCTTATTTAGGTGTCATTGATTATAAATGATTAGGCACACCGTTATTACACAATGCCTAACGTGGCTTGCTTTATTCCACCGTATTGCAAGACTGCCCGAATAATATTCCTCGCGCTTCTCCCCACGTCAACAGGTGACGTCACATACATACGGGTGCCCTTACATGCCAAACCGGTACATGACATCCCTCCTTTTCTGGGAAATAAACCTCAGGTTATTTTCAATTAAAAAATATGAACCCATATAATGACAGTATCAAAACATTCCTAACCAAAACACATACCGCATATTATGTATGCTTTCACCTTAATTAGAACCATGTATTAATTCTCCATTAACACATATTCACTTATGAACAGTCCGTAAACATATAAGACCTTTTAACATGTTAATTTCACATTTGTATCATCAAACAACAATCGTCACTGAACTTGACCCAACAGTTTTTTTTTCATTTCTCCAGTCTATGTCAAATCATAATCTGCCAGCCTCGATGGCAAGCGTCTCTCTCTTGGAGGCCTGTCTGCCCCCGGGGCGTCATTGCTGGTGTTGCTCCACTCTGCGTTTGGAGCACCCAGTGTCTCTCTGTTTGATGTGCAGTCCTCGGCATCCTGTGATGCTTCTGCTCCCTCCGGCAGGTGTCTCCTGAGTACTGGTGTATCGCTTCACGAATGTTGTGTTCCGTGTGTATCTGGCTCCGGTTGGAGATTCGACGACAACTTGGTTTCCTGATTTGCTCACCACATTGTGTGGCGTTGTGTTGAATAGTGTTGTCAGTTTATCAGTCTTTTCTTGTCTCACCAGGACCGTGTCACCGACATTGACATCCGAGTACCTGGCGTGACGCCGTTCGTCTGCATGGATCTTTGATTGTCCTTTCTGTTCTGCATCTCTGTCTCTTACCTCCAGATCAGCGTGTGCTGCTGTGATGCTTGGCAGCTTCCCCCTCGCCTTTCTTTTGAAGAGCAACTCCGCGGGACTCTTCCCTGTGGTCGCGTGATCGATTTTCCGGTATACTGTCACATACTTTCTGAGTTCTCGCTTCCAATTGAGTCCATCTGAAACAGCGATGCGAATCCTCTTCATCAGCGAGGCGTTTTGACGTTCTACCTCGCCGTTCGCCTGCGCCCATCGTGGCGTTGTTTTCTCATGCTTGATTCCGTTGGTGTCACAGTACTCACTGAACTCCTCTGATTTGAACTGAGGACTCTGGTCCGACCTCAGTGTGACGGGAAGTCCATGTCGACTGAAGATTGTCTCTAGACTGTCTATCACTTTTGACGTGGTTGTGGACTTTAACACGTCATACTCATAGTAGCGGCTGTAGTAATCAACTACAACTAGAATCGAGTCACCTGTCGGCAGGGGTCCGAGTAAGTCAATGGCAATATCTTGCCAGGGCCCCTCTGGTAACTCTGTTGGTCTTAACGGTTCCGGTGCGTCTGGCCGAGCAACAACTTGGCATCCGTGGCATGACCTACAATGTCTCTCGGCTGCTCTGTCCATTGTTGGCCACCAGACTGCTCCTGGGGTGCTGTTTAGTTCCGACAATTCCTAAGTGTCCTTCGTGTGCTAGTGAGAGAGCGCGTGTGGCAGCACAATACGCGTTCCACGTAGAACCAACTGTCCTATTACACATAACTCACTAGCCACCGCTGCATATGCTGCGCACTTCTCAAAGTGTCCACTCTCAATAGCTTTACACACCTCGATCAGCTCCTCGTCGTGGGCTGATGCCTCCTCCACCTCGCGGGTTGTCAATGCTCTGGGTGTGGCACTCACTGCAACGAATCTCACGTACTCGTCGGATCCGTGTGCATGTTTCTGTTTCAGTGCGCTGTTCCCCAGCAGACGTGATAGTGGGTCTGCTATGTTCTTTTTGCCCGAGATATGTACTACTTTAAAATCATAAGGCTGTAACCTTAGGACCCATCGCTCTATACGAGCGCATGGTTTCGAGCGTGGGCTGTATATAGATTCAAGAGGTTTGTGGTCTGTAACCAAGTCAAATCGTCTACCATAGATGTATGGGTGTAACCTTTCACACGCCCATACCAGACCTAAGGCCTCTTTCTCTGTCTGAGAATACCTGCGTTCACAGTCGGTTAGACCACGACTGACATAGCAAATGGGAACATTTTCTCCATTCTGGGTCTGTACTAACACTGCTCCTAATCCCACTGGACTAGCATCTGCAATGATTTTGGTCGGTGCATCTTTGTTAAAGTAGGCTAGTGTCCCTGCTTTGGCTAAGCCCTCTTTCAGCGCCTCAAACGCTTGTTTCTGTTCTGGACCGAATTCAAACGGAGTGTCTTTTATCTTGGCCTCCACAGGCGCCCGTAGGTTGAAGGGTATACGCCTGAGTGGCTGTGCTACTGGTGTCACCTCTGGGTCTATGTGTAGCTTTATCTGTTTTGTTTTCAGCTTCCCTACCCCCTGAAATACAGTCGGGTACTGCTGCTGAAGTGATTGGTTCATGTCTCTGACGGCTGATATGTTGGCACCTATTTTCAGTACACCTAGTTTCATGGCCAACTCTTTTCCTAGTAGTGGTTCTCCATCACCTCTGATTACTATGAATTCTGCTTGTTCACAGCGTTCTCCTATTTTTACTTTGCATGTGAATGCCCCTTTAATGGGTAGAGGTTGGTTAGATGAATAGGAAAATAGTTTCCTTTCCGGCTTTGGGACATATGAGTGGCACCTAATTTTCTCTGACTTTAAACCCTCCCAGGTCTTTTCGTCTATCACATTGCAAGTAGCCCCGGAGTCGACAAGCATCTTCAAGCTAACTCCTCCCACATTTATGTTGAGCCTATCTGACTTGTTTGTATCACTCAATACAAAGGCATAATCATGTTCTTCTATCTCTATTTTATGCACTTTTTCCTTTCCTGTTGCACCTTTTGTTTTGCATTGCTTTGCGAAATGGTCTCTACCATTGCATTTGCGACACGTTTGGCCGCGCGCGGGACAATTGGGGTCTTTCCCAAAGTGGTCTGAATGTCCACATCTAAAACACGTTTTGTCCATTTTGTCCGTTTTTCCTCTATCTGCGCCCGGTCTCCCTTGTCCTCTCTTCTGATATGTCCCTCCTTTCTGTGAGACACGACTCAGAGTCGCCTCTGCTTTCCCCTCCCTCACAGACATCTCCGCCATTTGTTCTTCAATTTGTTCACACTGTGCCGCCAACTCGAGAGCGCGAGCAAGCACCAAACCACGCTCCTCGAGGAGTGTACGGCGAACATAACTTGACGTGCATTTGCTTACAATTGCGTCTCTAATCTGATCGTCTGTGTCTCCACCAAAACCGCAGTCTTTTGCCGCACGTCTCAAGCGTGTAGCGAATTGTTGTACTGTCTCCCCTTGATTCTGAGAGATTTTCTGAAATGTCTGGCGGGCGAATGTAGCATTTACTTGAGGCACGAAATATCTGTTCAAAGCTGCAACAGCGGCATCATAATCAGTCACCTCTCCGGTGGCGTCCAAAGTTGAAAAGATGTCATGTGTGTCTGGACCTGCGTGATGCAAAAGAAGTGCTCTCCGGCGCTGCTTCACTGCATCCTCGGTGTTATCATCGATGATCAGACCTTTCCCATCAGCAAACAGTTCAAATGACATTAGCCATCTTGTCCACCGCGGCCCCAAAGTCGCCGGGTCGGAATAGCAATCAAACGCCGCTACGCATGCTGTCTTTTCCATGCTGCCGCGCTAGCTAGCTACAACTGTTAGCTACACTTCAGATCTAACTAAACGTTACGAACTTTAGCTCATCACTTAGCTTAGGCTCGGTACATCACTCGTCGCCATTATTCTGATCCGTTATTCCCACCTTTATGCTTATTTAGGTGTCATTGATTATAAATGATTAGGCACACCGTTATTACACAATGCCTAACGTGGCTTGCTTTATTCCACCGTATTGCAAGACTGCCCGAATAATATTCCTCGCGCTTCTCCCCACGTCAACAGGTGACGTCACATACATACGGGTGCCCTTACATGCCAAACCGGTACATGACAAAGAGTGATAATTTTATAATATTGTTGAGCAGAGAGATACTAGGTCTCCAGTTAATCAATGAGAAGCACATATTTTTTAGGCTTGGAATAAATGTAATCAGACCCTGAGTGAGACTAGGTGGAAGAGTTTTGTTATCTAGGCTTTCTGAGAAAACCTGTAGTAGAAATGGGGCTAACTGGGTTGAAAAATATTTGTAAAATTCTGTAGATATGCCATTGGTGCCAGGGGATATATTGTTCTTAAGTAGAATAATAGAGTCAATAACCTCCTTTATGCTAAGAGGTGTGTCACAGTGATATTTATCAGTTGTATCTATACATTTCAAGTCATTTACTGAATTCAGAAATAAAGATGTGGCCTCTTCATTACACTTTGAACTATACAACGTACTATAGAAGTTACAGCATCATTTGGAGATTAATTTGGCATTTTCAGTAATGACACCATTAATATTTAGCTGATGAATAGCTATAATTATTTTTGGAATGATGTTTTTCCAGCCTAAAGAAGTATGCAGAATTTTGCTCTCCGTCCTCCAGCCATCTCTTCCTGGATCTGACAAAGGCTCCCTCTGCCTTACATGGGTGTATGCCATCCAACTTAATCTGAAGGTCTATTAGGTTCAGCTTATCCTCCTCTGTGATGTCGTCAGGGGGCCTTTGATAAAACGAGGAGATTATAGTAACCACCTCTTCTTCCTCTGCCCTTCTAGATTTGGCAGTACAACTCCCATATATTTTTTTAAAATAATTACCTATCTCAAACTTAAATAGCTCCCAGTTAGTGCCATAGGACTTCTCCATTTTTGCCTTATTCCAGAACTGAGTAATTCATTTACTGATTGCCGTTTTAAATACTTCGTGTTCTGAAAATGAATTGTTTAGTTTCCAGTAGGAAGATCTACCTGGTGTATTATGGAGTATAGATAATTGGATGTGGATGTGAATTGATCTATGGCCAGTGAGGGGTGTGGTAAGGATCTTGACTGTAACATTGCATCTTTATCAGCTCAATTGGGAATTAACCCTAAATCGATGCGAGATTGTCTGGATCCTGTTCTGCTGCTCCAAGCGAAACACCTTTCGTTAGGAAATTTCTCTCTCCCAACATCAATAAAAAAGGTCACCGATACGACGCATTATGGGATGTATACTTGGTGCAGAAGACTGGATCAGAGCGGTATTAGCAGAAGTGCACATTAAGTGTACATTGCATGTGATGAACTGTGTCATTTTCTGGGACTGGGCCACACTACACGCTTGATATCCGGTACACATTTAAAACCGCAACACCTCCAGCGCTAACTAATCCGTAGAAATGAGGGAGGCGTGAAACTAAGAAGGCTGAATTAACTTCCTCAAAGTCAGTGTGCGCAGCTAACAGTTAAAGTTACATTAGTTGATGCGTATAACTTTAATTGCAGTAGAACAGAAATACCAATTTAAATCAACATAGCAGGCGGCCATTTTTATTTTAAGTGGCGGCCATTTTTATTTTGAGTAGCGGCCATTTTTTGTCGAATCGCTTCCATTTGCAAAGAACGGTGACCGCTCTAGCGTGCTATGACCCAATCCGGAAATGACATAGGGCCAATGCCGCATTCGTTTATGCCCGGAGGTGGGAGGTCGGAAGTTCACGTCATTACCGACGTCCTTGCGTTCGAGCTACCAGGCGCGAAAAAACATGGACGCCCGCCAAGCGTTGTGTATTATTCACGCGGAGCACCGGAAGCTACAGAGATATGTCATCCATATGGAAGAAGACACCGAGGAGAAGAAAAGGGCGCCAATGGTACGATTTTATTTTCTGCATGTCCAGCTGTCTGATAGCGTTAACAGCTTTTAGGTTTCGTAGCTTTGTGCCTGTCTTTCACACACCTGTAACGTTAGTGCCGTTCACATATCTATGCTAACTTTATGGCTATATGGATAATGTTAACGTAAAGATGACCGCCATTCTCTATCTGCTGTTAGAGGATTAGCTTCTTTTTAGATAGTCTCCTTTCTAATCTTGAACATCGTTATTTCTGCGAAATCAAGCGTCGTTTCAGGATCAAGTTCGCTAGCTAGTGTAAACTACGAGACACGTTAGCCCCTAGCTAACGGGTCTGACCCTTTAGCCGAGCAGTTAGTGATGTCGCCTTGTGGTGCAGTATACCTTGTATCGAATCCCGCACCGGGCAAGAAAATAACCGGTTACACCAATAACATTTAGCTTTCTGTTTGTGTACTTGTTCGGGCTCCATAATGAGCAAAATTAAGGGATTCGACACCGTTATATAGCCTAAAAGCACATCATGCTGAAAATCAAACTTAAAGGTGTTTTCAAACGCATACAATCTTGTAAAGTGTAATATTTGCTAGTAATATTTGATTTGCTAATGTCCCTTACGGCTTTCCGTAGCGCCACAACAAAGTCACGTGATGTACGTAACAACGTGAGTCGGAATCCGGTCGGTGAAAGAACACCCAGCACGAGAGAAGTCGTCCTTGCTTTATTAATGTTATAAGTTAACATAGCCAGAGGGCACAGATCATTACATGGTGTCAGAGTAGCGGAGTTTAAATACCCAATATGGATTCGTACGGCGTTCCAGCTCCACGGATGGACTGGGAATCGGCGAACTTACCTGAAGCATGGAGACGATTTCGACAAACAACGGAGCTAATGTTCAAGGGCCCCCTGCGCGGGAAGCGCGAAGAGGAGAAATGCAGCTACCTCCTGCTCTGGATAGGGGAAAAAGGGCGCGATGTGCACAACACTTGGACACTCAGCGGAGAACAAGCCAAGAAGCTAGAAACGTACTACGATAAGTACACTGAGTACATCACCCCCAAAGCAAACCCGATTTATGCCAGATATAAATTTCATGAAAAGATGCAGGGAGAGAGTGAATCCTTCGAACAATTTGTAACTGAGCTAAAGCTCCTAGTCAAAGACTGTGGCTACCCAAATGCCGACGAGATGGTCAGGGACCGCATCGTGTTTGCCACCAACTCACCCAGAGTGAGAGAAAAGCTACTTAGCCAGGGAGCTGAGCTAACGCTAGAAAAAGCCATAGATGTAGCCCGCTCACACGAGCTAACAAAGCAACAGCTAAAGTCTATGGGCCAGGGCAGCACACATGAAACGGTGCACGCAATAGGCAGAAAGACTTACAAACCGAACGCACCCAAAGCAGCTAACGCTAACATCAGACAAAGGGAAGGTAACGTTAGCACCGCCACTAGGGCGTGTAGCTATTGTGGAGGGCTACACGGCGCTAAAGCCACTTGCCCAGCTAAGGGTAAACAATGCATTAAATGCAAGAAGCTCAATCATTTTGCTAAAGTATGCAAGTCTAGCTCCCAGGGACAGACAAAGTACTACCGCGGCACAGTACATGCCGTCGGAGAGAACCCAGAAGAGTACACCACTGACAGAGAGCAGGAAGAACTGTACTTCGACAACATTACAGTGGAGAGCACCGCTGTGGGAGAACAGACAGAGCTGTACATAGACTGCATCTCAATAGAGAACAACGGAAAAAGCAACGAGCAGGCTTACGTAGAGGTTGGAATTGGCACACCTCCACAGAAGGTAAAGTTTAAACTAGACACTGGGGCACAGGCCAATACTATTCCCACCAACCTGTTCCAGGCGCTGTTCAAAAATGTGACACTGAAACCAGCAATACACAGACTCACTGAATATGGAGGAGGCGCGCTGAGCGTGAAAGGCACATGCAAACTCAAATGTAAGTACAGAGACAATGCAATGATGCTGGACTTTTACGTCATTGACACAAACGCCCCACCAGTCATGGCAATGAAAACATGCCGTGACCTAAACTTGGTAAAAATAGTGATGGCTGTGAGCGAGGAAAACAATGTCACATCACAGAGCATAATGGATGAGTATGCAGATGTTTTCCAGGGAATAGGAGAGTTCCCAGGCGAGTGCACCTTCCGCGTCACACCAGATGCAACGCCGGTCGTCTGCCCGCCACGCAGAATCCCCATCACCCTACGCAGCAAACTGAGGGACGAGCTTGACAGCATGGAGAAAGGCGGCATAATCTGTAAGGTAACAGAACCCACAGAATGAGTGAACGCACTCGTCATTGTTGAGAAGCCAAAGACAGGCAAACTTAGAGTGTGTTTAGACCCCAGAGCTCTTAACAAAGTGATACAACGACCTCACTACCCCCTCCCCACGCTGGAGGACGCCACGACAAAGCTCGCTGGAGCTGAGTACTTTAGCGTGTTAGACGCGCGGTCAGGCTATTGGGCCATCAAACTGAGCACTGAATCCTCAATGTTGACGACATTTAACACAGTGTTTGGCAGGTATCGTTTCCTCAGACTGCCATTCGGAATCGTGTCCGCTCAAGACGTGTTCCAGAGACGCGTGGATGAAACATATGAAGGATTGGACGGTGTGACGGCCATAGTGGACGACATACTAGTGTTCGGCAAGACTAAAGAGGAACATGACCAGCGTCTCAGAGCGATGCTGAAGCGCACAAGGGAGCGAGGGGTGAGGCTCAACCCCGACAAGTGTCACATATGCGTGTCCGAGGTAAGCTACTTCGGCCATACGCTCTCACACGAAGGCATCAAACCAGACCCACACAAGGTGAAGGCGGTCAAGGACATGCAACCCCCACAGAACAAAGCAGAGCTGGAGACAGTCCTCGGCATGATCAACTACCTCGCCAGATTCGCTCCACACCTCTCACAGATAAACTCACCCCTCAGACAGCTTCTGAAACAGGACAGTGAGTTTGTGTGGGATGCAGTCCACGACAAGGCGTTCCAAGAGATGAAGAATCTCATTACACAGCACCCAGGTCCAGTACTCTCATATTTCGACCCGCAGAAAGAGCTGCGACTCAAAGTGGATGCATCCAAAAGTGGCCTTGGGGCTGTCATGCTCCAAGATGGCAAACCAATTGCCTATGCGTCCAAGTCACTCAACAGCACTGAAGAAAACTACGCACAGATAGAGAAGGAGCTCTACGCTGTGGTCTTCGGCTGCAAGAGGTTCCACGAGTACATGTACGGACGAAAAGTGATTGTGGAGTCAGACCACAAGCCTCTGGAGGCAATACTAAAAAAGCCACTGGCAGCAGCACCACCCCGGCTGCAACGGATGATCCTGGCGCTCCAAAAATACGACATCCAAATCATCCACCGCCCCGGTAAGGACATACCGGTGGCCGACACACTGTCACGCAAGTCAATAGAACACCACGACAGTGACCTACAGGAAGGGATGGAGGCCCAAGTGCACACAGTCCTCAGCAACATCCCTGTGAGCGACACAAGACTCACAGAAATCAAGCAGGAAACAGCGCAAGATCCACAGCTCACCGCACTCAGACGAGCCACACTCACTGGCTGGCCAGACACAAAGAAAAAGTGCCCGCCCAGCATCCAGGAATACTGGAACCACAGAGCAGAAATCTCAGAAATGGACGGTATCCTGTTCAAAGGTGAGAGAATCATTGTCCCCCAAAAGCTTCGCAAGGACATGATACAGCGCATCCATGCCAGCCACCTTGGCGTGGAAAAAAGCAAATGCCGAGCAAGAGACTTACTGTTCTGGCCTGGCATGGGGAAACAGATCGAGGATGCGGTAGCAGACTGCAGCATATGCCAAGAACGGCGCAGCGCAAATGCAAAGGAACCAACGATGTCACACGCCATACCCGAGTGGCCGTGGCAAGTGATAGGCACAGACCTATTCACATGGAACTCACAGGACTTCATAGTCACTGTGGACTACTACTCCAGATTCTTCGAGCTAGAGAGACTTTACAGCTGCACCTCATCTGCCGTCATCATGAAGCTGAAAGCAGCAATGGCTCGACACGGAATCCCCGAGACTATCATCAGCGACAACGGTCCGTGCTACAGCTCTGGTGAGTTCCGCAACTTCTCACAGACATGGGGTTTCTCACACACCACCACAAGCCCCCACTACCCACAGAGCAACGGCCTCTCCGAGAAGACTGTCCAGACGGCCAAACGCATCCTGGACAAAGCCAAAGCTGAGAACAAAGACCCCTACATGAGCTTACTGGAGTATCGCAACACACCGGTGGACAACCTGAAATCACCGGCACAGCTACTGATGAGTCGGAGGCTGCGGTCCATTCTCCCATCAACAGCAAAACACCTGCAGCCACAGATCGCCAGTCAGGATGATGTTCACAAAAGGAGAGAGGTATGTCAACAGCGCCAGCAGGCGTACTACAACCGAACAGCCAAACCTCTGCCCCACCTGCCCGCAGGCACACCAATCCGCTTCCGGCAGGAGGGTGGATCCTGGAGACCTGCAACTGTGGAAAGACCAGCGAACACAGACAGGAGCTACCACATCCAAACCAAAGAAGGTCAGATCTACCGACGCAACCGTCAACACCTGCGACAAAGCAGAGTGAACACTCACACTACACACACACACACTTCACAGCAGACTGTTACCAGCGCTAACAACAACACACAAGCCCATCAGCAAGAGCATGCTGAACCTCCAGACACGAACAATCAGCGACAACCAGACACACAGCCTGGTTACACCACGAGGTCAGGTCGCACGGTCAAACCAAGACAAATCCTTGACTTATGAATGTTAAAAAAAGAGAGAATTTTACACCAACCTGTACTATACCTGCTATGTTTTGAAAAGAAATATTTACAGCGTTCACTTACCTTGTGTACCTACCTGCTGTTTGCAGTTACCAGTAATGAAATGAAAAAAAAAAGATGAAATGTTATTACGGTGTCAGATTTAGACAGTGAAGGAAATGTTTTACACTACTTTGTTGCAGTCCAGTTATATAAGAGTTCCACTTTCATATTCTTTCTTATTAAGATTGTATTCGCTTATAAACGTGCTCAACGTGGTCTGTATCTCTGCAGAGAAAGCAGCACTTTTCAGAAAAAGGGAGATGTAATATTTGCTAGTAATATTTGATTTGCTAATGTCCCTTACGGCTTTCCGTAGCGCCACAACAAAGTCACGTGATGTACGTAACAACGTGAGTCGGAATCCGGTCGGTGAAAAAACACCCAGCACGAGAGAAGTCGTCCTTGCTTTATTAATGTTATAAGTTAACATAGCCAGAGGGCACAGAACATTACATAAAGATTGACAAAGATTAACATTATTTGACCGTTGACACCGTGGGCAGCCATGTTGACGTGACGTCATATAAGTCCGTGTCGTGAACTTGGTGGGGGGGGGGGGGAGTTGAGAAAAGCCACCCGAGTTCGCGACTGGGAACTCCGAGCTCACGCGCCGTTTTATTTGGTTTTTCCTAGTGGGATCTGGAAATTTCCCACCTCCGAGGTATAATCGAGCGCAGCATTAACGCCACTGCTGCTGATGGCCGTGCCAGGTTCACCTACATAATAACTGAGTTATTTAACTTGAAAATTAAATGCTTGTGAATTAATTCCCTAATCCTTCTTCTTTCGACTTGTTCCCTATTTCCCAGGGGCAGTGGCGCCCCCAAGGGGTGGTCAGGGGTGGCCACGCCCACCCTGATACTATCCCTGCCCCCCCCGCTGGCCCCCCCAGCCACGAGTCGCATATGCAGAATATGCTTCTGATTATGCATAATATGCTTCTATCTGATATCTTACATCAGGTGCTGTTCATTTAAATCAATAATGTATATTTTTCTTAACTCTCATATTGACAGTTTTCCACTAGGCTATACAGTATACTACAACAGCAGCATAGACTTCCCCAAATTCAGTCATGGCTTTTGGTGTTGGTGTGCCACCCCAAGATTTTCAGTGGCCCCATTTGGCCCCCCCTATGAGAAATTTCTGGGGGTGCCACTGCCCAGGGGTTGCCACAACGGAACTGGCGGTTTCCATCGGCACCCTATGAGGGCACAGCACCGATGGCGGGCTTGTCAGTCCGCATAATGATTTGGCAGAATTTTACGCCGGATGCCCTTCCTGACCCAACCACTAACCCTATGGACCCGGGGGCACAGGTAAAGTGCTGGATGCCATCCCAGCATTCATGGACTTGTGCCCATGCCTGTCACCACTGTGGATTAATTTCCTAATTACTTTCTCTAAATCCTTTTTTTTTTTAATTTTCAGAGCTAGGTAAAGATCTGCTTCACATTTTAGGTCAGCAGGCCAGATGCAGAAAGTTTTGAAACATTAACAGAGTTTGTCAAGTCATTTTAACCTGCTTTAGTATGGCATTGACAGCCATGTCTTGCATCTTGCGTTCATGTGACCTCAGGGGCAGTGTCAGCAGTCTGTGTCTGTCATGATAGTAGCCATAGATGAGCCAGCTGCTGTGTCCTACTCTAATATGTTGAATTTCATAACTGAGGGGATTGATAGTAACATCACATTCTTGTCTCACAATCAAATGCCGTGAGATCATTCTTTGGATTACTGCTATCATTCATTTTGACAAGGACTCCACTTTTGTCCTCTGACGGGTTCCTCTCTCAGTCATCGTTGCTCGCCAGCAGGATGGACAGATGCAACACCAATCATGTCAAATGAGACACAGTGTTAATGCAGGATGGATGTAGTATGAAAGACCGCCACCATCGCAAGCACAAGGGTATGCCGAGAAATATGAGGGCAGGCTAAATATATGTATATGGATGTTTTTTTTTTAAAGCATGTTCAGACAAAGGGGCTTTTTTTGTTCTGTTTTCTTTTCGTCCCCTGATAGGGGCTAAAAATTCCCTTCTCCCAACTTTGTAAATGCACTCCGGCATGTCCCCTGTGTTGGACTTTCCTTTTCCAAGCAATTCCAAGTAATAGAATGGCAGGTGTTCTCTGTGGTATTCAGTCCATGCAGTAAAATGTGGCACTTCTGTGATGGATTGAACTGCAGAGAGTGATGAAGGTACTGTATGTGTGTGTGTGTGTGTGTGTGTGAGTGTGTGTGTGTGTGTGTGTGTGTACTGTATTTTGTTTCAGTTCACATTTGTGCGGTGTGTTTGTGTGTAAATTAGCCCGAGGGAAGCCTGACTCTGTGATCAGTCTTTATGATGTTGGATACGGCTGTTAACTTTATGACCCCACAGAGGACAAATACTCCATCTAATCACTCACTCGCTCACTCACACATGCGGACCCTCACACACACACGCACACGCACGCACACATGCACGCACACACAAGCATTTTCGTCAGACATTCACAAGTTGTCATTTTGTCTTGGGAGAAAATAAACTGAAAAATTGGCACTCTGAGGGGGAGGGAAAAACAAACGAAAAAAAAAACACTCGATGTTGCTAATTTGAGAGTGTACCGGCTAAAAATTGGCCCCTTTGATTTTTTTTTTTGTTTTTTTGACTTGAACCAAAGGTTTGGCAGTGTAAAATAACATTTATTGCATGACACAGATAGTCAAACTGGCAAAATCCAGACCTGCAGCCTGTCATCCATCCATCTGTCCAGTCAGCAAGTTAGGTTGTGGGGATGCTGGAGCCTATCCCAGCAATCATTGGGTGGCAGGCGGGGAGACACCTTGGACAGGCCACGAGGCCACCACAGGGCCGACAAACACACACACACACACACACACACACACACACACACACACACACACACACACACACACACACACACACACACACACACCTAGGGACAATTTAGTACAGCCGATTCACCTGACCTACATGTCTTTGGACTGCAGGAGGAAACCGGAGCCCCCGGAGGAAACCCAGACACACACGGGGAGAACATGCAAACTCCACGCAGAGGACGACCCTCAAGGTTGGACTACCCCGGGGCTCGAACCCCAGGACCTTCTCGCTGTTAGGTGATTGTGCTAACCACCGCACCACCGTGCCGCCCCATTTTTTTTACTGATACCCCATGTATCAGTAAAGTCTGATAACATACACAGATCTCTTTTTTGTTAGTTTTTTAGAAATGTTGTCAAATTAATTTCCACTGACTGCACTTCTCCATGGCCCCTGACCCGCTTCCTTCCATAGTCTTATGGCGGTTTGCAAACAACACAATGATGCATTTCCGCCACTAACCGGTAAGAAGTGTGGATCAGGATGAAATAAAAGGATTTAAGGTAACACTTTAGTATGGGGAACATAAAAAAACTTAATTACTAGTGAATTAGTAATGATCAAGACGTCACTTTAGTATGGGGAACATATTCTAAGTAACAAAAACTTAATTTACAGTAATTTAACACTATGAACACTTGTAGTTTTGTGTGTTGTTATGTAAGAACAGAGCATATTCATTAAGTGTTAGTAAGGGAGAATAACTCTTCTTGTGGTACTACCACCTTATAAAGGCCATGCTAAGCAAAGCATATTGAGATGGTACTACTAACAAGCAATAATGCTGAGGTTATAGAGGGAAAACTCATAGTTAATGGCTTACTGGTTGTACAATAAGGCCATGCAAAATAAGGCATTAATGAGTACGTAATAATGACCAATTAAGAGCCAATATGTTGCTAATTTGCATGCTAATAAGCACCTAATCCATGGTGACTACGTTCCCCATACTAAAGTGTTACCGGATTTAATGTTAATGATGCCTTATTTAGGCCCAGAGTACAGAAGCTTATCGCACTCAGAAACCAATTTCAAGTCATCAAATTGTTGCTCGGCTTCAAGCAAATAGAGGTAATTTGCATGTACAGTAAGTTACACTGTTCCCTGTCCTCCTCAACTGGGTTGCGTTTGTTTATGTCGACATGACATTTTCTTGCGCAAGAGTCAAAAATGTAGTAGAACTGAAATGGAAGTGTGCACTATATTGGATTGAACCACATTGCGTCACAGCTTAACACTTCATATTGCATTGCCTCGAAAAAGGGGTTGAATTGTGCTGCATCGAATTGTTGGCTTTTTAAAGGTGTCTGTCATGCAGCACACTGCCGATCACGTATCGTGATGCGTCGCGGTTTGGTCTCAGGAGGAGAGACACACGCCGCCTACACAGGTGCACATTCAGCTCTGCGTCTGTGGTGTGATGAGGAGGTTTTGCAGGAGGCTGATGATGAGGAGGGAGATGTTGCTCATGCTGGAAGGTCAAATCAAGTTTTGGTGGTTTTTTTTTTGCTATGCAGAGTAGAAAAGTCTCTTTATTTCTCTTTTTATACCGGTTTGATTCCACTAACCTCTATTGCCAAAGGGCTTGGATTAGTGAGGTGCTGGCACTTCATCAAACAGGATTTTCCATCAGCGGTGGGCAGAGATGCAGCCCAGCAGTGAGTCACGCAGGAGGAGGCAGAGGGAGGAGGGGGCTGTGCAGGGGAAGGGTCTTCTCATCCCCTGTTACTTTCTTCCATTTTCCTTCCTACCTTTCTGTTGTTCTCCTTTTTCCTTTGTTCATATTGCCTTTTTTTTTTTTTGGCCACTCGACTGTCTTTCTTACTGGCTCGCACACGTAAGACCTCGTTTTATATTTTATTTATAGGATATATGTAGTCTGATTCGAAGAAAGAGAAGGGATGGATTTAACCCACACCTCCACAGTGTGCACTCCCAACCTGCTGCGCCTCCAGAATGCCAAGTTTCTCTCTCCTTCCTTTTTTTTGCCTTTACTCCTTCACTGCAGTGACTTAAATCCCTTTTGATTGACCAAAAAACATCCCTGAATATATCGAATTTATAAATTCCTGGTTGATCAGCGCAGATTATTGTTTGTTAATGCCCCCCCCCATATTTTAACATTCATATTATTAGAGGAGAAAGTTCTCCACTATCTCACTAAAGAAAGCTGTGAAAATCCTCTAGGTGGCAGTGTCATCATGGTATAAGTCAAGGTGACACTTGGGCATAATTGCACAAATGATATACCCACTTTTTTTTTTTTACCCAACAGCCTATGTTCCATCTCTTTGCCAATATCCACTGTGTAAACAACACATTTCCATCTATTGTTTCTCTCTCAAGCTTAATAGTTAATAGTTTTGATACGTCACGGGTCAAAACCCGCACTTGCCACCTGCAAAACAAACTTGTGGAGGCAGGCAAAAAGATGAGCTATATGCTTGCATGGTGGAGAGATAAACAAAACAAAAAAAACCCCAAAACATTAGCTTCTTTGAAATGTTTATTTTGTTCAAAAGATGCTTTGTTTGATGCCAGTGTGTTAAAAGCATGGTATAGGCAATGCAAACATTAAATCATGAGTTCTCGGCGCCCCTGTTTTCCTAAAGCCTCACGCCTTGAAGATGATGAGGATGTCCTGCTGCTCCACATGCTCTTGCGGCATGTATTTTACAACATGAATCAAGTGGAGATGTGAGGATTTGGTTTGTTAGTTCTCCACATTGCCCTGGGGTTTGCTGATGTGGCTGTCGCTGCCTCACTTCTTGCAAACTGTTCTGAATGAAGAATCAGAGGGGATAATGTCGTTGTCAGTCATGTTATAAGTTGGTCACGTGACTGGCTTATAATATGAGTTCTAGGCATATTCCCTTGAATATGCTTAGAACCCTGTAATTCCATATAGTCCCCTATAATTATACACATATTCCCTATAATTTTGAAGACCGCCATTGTAACTCCTGTATACGTCAAGTGACAGACAGGAAGGAACCAACTACAGGCCCATCATCAGTAGGGATGGGCGATACCACCGATTTTCTTTTTGATCCAGTACCAAGTAATCCTAACGCTAGTATCCTGATACCAATACCGATACTTTAAAGTCTTCTTGTGCACACAAAAGCAGGACGTATTTGTGATTTCTAGAGTGAAAATTGGTAGATACAGATGTGACACTCACAATTGTGTTGTCACAATTTAAGTTATTGTATTTGATCTATTGTTAGTAGGAGCCAGATTTATTTCATTGTTATGTAGACTAAGTATTTCTAATGTATTGCAGCTGCAATATGTCTCTACGCCACAAGGGGCGCGCTGGTCTGGCAGAGTATTGTGTTTCTATAAGTGTGTTGCAGTGGGCTCGTGCCTTCAGACGTCACCAGCCTGCTCAACAAGTCAACCACGTCTCCTGTTTTATGCTTTCTTTCTGTTTAAAACAGACCCACTTTCCTGTTACTGGCCCCGCCCCTTACTTGGGACCTGTAACACAGACACCAAAAATGTATATCTGAAAGCCTTAGCATTAGTATTAAATAAACTACCAAAGATCAGATTTCTCTATTTTGCATTAATTTTTAAAAAGAACAACAATAGCAGGCTGTGGTAGGCTGCATCTGTTTCTCTGCATGTGGTGCCATGCCACTGCCTTTCTATAAACTATGGGAAGCTGAGCGAGAAGGCGTATGAAAAAGTAGTCCCTATCATAAACAACAATTAAATAAATAAAAAATAAAGTAAAAACTTAAATCAATAGATCATTAGATAAAGACAGTACCTGGTATTGATTTTCTTAATATGAGGCTTGATTCTCAGAATCTAACCCTCAGGATCAGAGAATCAATACTTTGGCATTGATTCGCCCATCCTTACTCATACTACCTGCCATTTCAAAAGTTTTGAAAAGGTTGTTGCTAAACAACTGGTAATTCATCTAAATAAAGCAAATCTACTCCATCCCATGCAACTTGGGTTTAGAGCAAACCATTCTAGTGAACCTGCATGTTGCTTCTTCCTTGAAGTCATGAAGATGAGCAGTGGGTGCTGTATTTCTTGACCTGCGCAAGGCTTTTGGTACAATCAGTCACTTAGTACTCCTCTCTAAGTTGTCTAAATTAAAACTTTGTTTTAATGTACTACATTGCATTAAGTCTTACCTCCTTAACTGCTCAGTACATTCCGATCAAGGAAAAATAAACATAATCTTTAAAAGCCTATGTAATGGGAATGCCGCAAGGTTCCATCTTAGGTCTGTTGTTGTTCAGTGCTTCGTCCGTCTGTGTGTGATGGTGCGGAGACCTTGATGTATGCAGACGACACGCTCTTATATGCACAGGGGAAATGGACTGAACAAGTTGCTGCCAAATTATCATAACAATGGAAAAAGTTGCAAAGTGGCTCAGCCACTCATATTTCACTCTGAATATTGAAAAAAGCTGCGACATGCACTTTTTGAATGAACAAATTTTTTTCCAAATATTTATACAGATGAACAAAAGAAACATTTGTTGGTGTTGTTCTTGATTCCACTAACATTCAAAAGGCATTTAAAAAGATGTGGTGTGCATTGAAATGTAACATAGCTAAGTGTAGACATACGAGGAATTTGTTAACAGTTGAAGCCTGTAAGACACATTTGAATGCAAGGATTTTTTTTTCTTTTTCTCATTTACATCACTGCATACGATGTTGGTCTCAGGCAAACAAGGCTGCCTTAAAACCAATCAGGCCATTTCATGAACAAGTCCTGAAAGTCCTGGACAAGAAGTGATTTCCTGTCCAGGGCTGATGATACTGTTGTAACCACAGTATCATCATTGTGATATACTTGGTAAATACAAAAATGTTAAGCTTTGATAACTCAATTTTGCATTCAGATGTCCGTTTAGTGCATAGATAATTCATAGTGCTGCTGCTCCACCGTTGAAGAGCTTTGTTCAGCTCCACTCTGAGCAAATGAGCAGAGCTTCAAGGTCTGCTTCACGGGGAGAGTGCAGCATCCCTCACCAGCGCTCCGCCTTTGCACAATCTGCTTTTCCCTTTAAAGCCATTAAAGAGTGGAAAAAGCTCCCTGTCAATCTGAAAACCTGCACGGATTTCTATATATTTCCCCTGTGAAGTTAAACAATGGATTTTAAGGTAGTCAGTCATGTCAGCATAATTTCCCATTTTAACAACCTGTGTATATAACTTTGGATTATTTGATATTTGTATTCTGCTTTGTCTTTATTTCTATGAAATGTGTTATTGTGTGTGTGTTTGTGTGCACGTGCACGTGTGTGTGTGTGTGTGCGCGCATATGCCTGCGCTGGTCCATTTGTAGTGGAGATGATAGGTTTTGCTCTGTGTTTTATTGTTTCTGTTCACGTGCCCACGGACCACAGATGGAAATTAGCTAGTAGCTAAATCGGGTACAATGCATCTTTTCTCTTTGTTTGAGAGTGATGTATTTTGTACATGGTCCCTGATATAAATAGATTTAACAAGCTAATAAACTAAACTAAATGGGCTGTGCTGTCTATAGGGCAATCCATCCATTATCCAAACCGCTCATCCTGCTCTGAGGGTCGCGGGGAAGCTGGAGCCTATCCCCAGCAGTCACTGGGTGGCAATAAAGATCACTAATGACAGACTAGTAACCAACAAAGGGGCTCATGAGAGAGCTGTCATCACATGAGGACACAAGATTTAGTGGCAAGTGCAAAAATTTTTTTGGGAATTATTTATTTATTTATTTTTTGCGTGAGTTTGTTGTTTATTGACATTGACAAGAAGTAGCTGCTCAGGCCACCATTGAATCTGCAGCTTACAAATGGTAGTCAATCTCTTTGCGGTTCTTAGGACATGGCGGACAATGAAGTGTGTTTTGCTTTCTACGTCTTTACCTGCGATTCTAACATGCTGCTGGAAAAGGAAGAATCCTAAAACAAGCCATTTTCTGAGCAAAAACGGGACGACAATTAATGGTGGAATAAAAAAAAAGAAAAAAAAGTCTGCAATATTTCCACTCTGTGCTTTTTTCTCCTCCTTCCTCCATACTTTGCTCACGTTCTCCTTCTTAACCTACTCTCTCTTATTTCTCTTCCTTGTCTCTTTATCCTCTCTTGTATTTCTCTCCCCTCTTGTTGGTTCTGTTGCTTTTCAGTCTCTTTCCTCAGCCTCTGTCCCTCCTCCACCGTCTCTCACTCTCCTCTCCTCTCCTCTCCTGCAGGTGGGCGTCTGGCCTCAAACCCACAGCAGGGAAGCTGACCCTTTAAGCTTTACAGTTAAGGTACCCAGTGATGGATGCAAACACACCCGTACCCGCACTTCTATGGATGACGGATACAGGATGTAGGACTCTTTGCATTATGCAGACACCTACCACATCTCAGATAATTAGTAAATTTGTTAATTTGCACTGACTAGATAATTGTTTGTCTTAAATTAAGGTTTCGTGTGTGTCTCTTGTTGCTATGACATTGACTAGCAGATTTGTAAAAAGTGAAACTTAAGTTATTTTGAAACGAGCATCAGTGTAAACAACACTCACTCCCTTGCTGTCTTTTCTCTGTTTCTTTTTTGGATCGGTCTCTTTGTCTCACAGAAATCCCTCTTGGCTCACTGTTCTTTAAGCAAAACAAAACCAAAAAAAAAAAATAGATAAAAAGAGAAAAAAGGACTCGATTGATTTGAAAATATTCTTCATAGTTGGTTTTGCATGTAATTTTACATCAAAATGACTTCTCTCTCAAATTGCCTTTTTCCATTTTCATTGAAGGCTGGTTTGTTTTTAAGAGTCATTTACCCGTCTCACCATTAATCCTTTCTGTTGTAATGACAAAAGATAATCACTTCATCTAAATTAGATTACTTTAATTGGTTGACAAAACCATTTATTGACTGACTCTTCTACATCCCAAAAAAAGATCGTGGAAGTTTGTGAGTAACTCAACAAGTGATCATCTATCTGTTGGCAATGTCTATCTTTTAACCATCAGAAAGTGAGCTCTCCTTCATTTTCCCTGTCCAGGTTGGCCATGGGGTTACTCAGACAGTTGGCTTTTTAACATTTCTTTGTGTGCCTGAGTAAGCAGCCATTTTTTTTTTATTTTTTTTTTTGCTGTTCCAGAAATTGTTATCGGTTCAATGCTTACTTGACAATCAGCCCATGTGGACCAGTGCTTTATGTGAGTGATTGTTCTGTTTTCACTTTATATGAGAAACATGGCTAATGAAATTCCAGCTAGCACTCAGACATTCTGAGAAGACATTTTACCACCATTTACATCTCCTGATACTTTTATTGTTGATATTTATTCAGTGGAGCGTGCATATGCAGACAGAACTAACAAGATACCAAAGACTGCTTGTATTATTTGGCACCTTCATTCCACCGTGTGCTATTTATGCCCTGTAGAGTCATGCCATAAACAAAAAAAACTGTATTCATTGGAGACTACTTTTATTGTGTAACCATAGAGAAGGAGCTCTTGTAGATCAGGTTCAGAAAAATCCTTGGGTTCTGTGATGTTTTAGAACAGCCATATTGAGGGTAGTCTTTGCTTGTGTAATGTCTCCACATCCCATAGGCAAGGTCTACATCAGGCCCACATGACAGTTAATGGATTACATTTTTTATTTAGACACCCAAAGTGCTTCACATTGAATGGGGTAACTCACCTCAACCACCACCAATGTGTAGCACCACCTGGGTGATGCACAGCATCCATTTTGCACCAGAACACTCACCATACATCAGCTTGAGGTGGAGAGGGAGGAATTATTGAGCAAAATTAAACTGGAGGGAATATGAGGTGGCCAGACGGAGTGAGCCCGGTTGGGAATTTTGCCAGGACACCGGGGAACCCCCTACTCTTTGCAATAAGCACCATGGGATCTTTAATGACCACAGTGAGTCAGGACCTCAGTTTAACGGCTCATCTGAAGGACGGGACAGTTGTTAATTTTTCTACTTGAATTATATGAGACTTTATCTAGTGTCCAGTGGGCTGCCAGCTGACTGTCACCGTGTCCTTCAGTTGAAATGACTCATTCACAGTGCCTACCTGACTAAAATCTGATGCAGGTATTAAATGTCTGTCACCACACATTAACAAAATCCTGCGGCTCACAAACATCAGTGGTTGAATATATATTGACAGTCTAAACCGATCCAAGTGATGATTTTACAACAGATGACTTCATCTTTAATTATCATAATTTCAAACTAGAGAGAGAGAGTAATCAGTAAAATCACACATCATTAAACTCAACTAGACTGGTATCGAGCTTAGCATTTGGGTTCTGAAAGTAAAACTCCCATTTATAGTCATGATAGGGAATTTGATTATCAGCTATAATGTATTATCAATACAAGGCTGACTTACCATGGGCTACAAGACTGTGAATCAACAGCAAATGCTCCTGTTGAAGCCATAGTCAGTCTGATTTCAACTTTGTTTTTAAGATTTCGTGTTTTACTACCAAATTCCTGACAAAGTACTACACTCCTCACAGTTACCTACGGATTTCCACCATTCAGAGATTTTGCCATTGCCACGAAGATGCGAACAAGTCAGAAGTTGAGGAAGAGGAAGTCAGAACATAGTAACGTAATATAGCCTACTTTGGCTAGTGACATGCTCCACCATGTTTTCTCTATTAGACATGATGTGCTTTTTTAGGGATGCACAGTCAACAAATAATACAACACAACAATATATGCAAGAACGTATTGAAGATGAAATGTACACAATCGTGAAACTTGATTGAAACTAGTTGATAGTGAGAGGAAAGGAGCTCAATGTCATCATTTGCAATGTTCTATGGGATGGTTGGTTCATTCCCTCTTAAAAGACAAAGTGCACTGTATTGTACTTTTGTCCCCTTTTCTCTTTTTCAAAAAAAAAATCTGCATGGATTCAATTGTTATAATGCCATTATTAATCTCATAACAGGTTTGATTAGTTCAAAGCTTAAAGCTCTTTACATAAGGATTTTCTGAAATGTCTATGGGGAAAATTCACTTTAGGGCGGCACGGTGGCCCGGTGGTTAGCACTGTTGCCTCACAACAAGAAGGTCCTGGGTTCGAACCCCCAGGCCGAACCCCTGGTCCTTTCTGTGTGGAGTTTGCATGTTCTCCCCGTGTCTGCCTGGGTTTCCTGTGGGTGCTCCGGTTTCCTCCCACCATCAAAGACATGTATGTTAGGGTTGATACTCCTGTCTGTGCCCCTGAGTAAGGCAATCGAAAGAACTGGAGTTGGTCCCCGGGTGCTGCATGGTGACTGACCACTGCTCCTAGCTACACAGCTAGGATGGGTTAAATGCAGAGAGTGGCTTTCATTGTATGTATGAACACATGACAAAATCTATTCTATTCTATTCTATTCTTCTAGAACCCAGCCTGCTGAATAAGTGGGTGGTCACTTTGTAGCTCTGTTGGGTTAGAATGAAAACTAGAGTTAGGAATGTAACTACAGTTCTGGGAATTCTGGCATGCAAATTCTCACATTTGCCCAGGTTGTATACCTTGGGCAACAAGTTCATCCATGATCTGAGATGACATGGGGCAGTATTTCTATATAAAGCCCTTATCATCATGACATATTACTGCATTTGAGTGCCCCTTGTCAAGTTGTGAATTTATCATAAAGCAAATGTAAAGGAAAAGCCAGATTATACATTTGTTTTCCTAACATCCACATAGACATAGCCTGATGTTTACAAGTTGGAAAGCTGTTTGATTACAAATATCCTGTGGTTAACTCTGAAATATACAAGTTTAGGAGTTGACAAGGCACACCTAAATGCAGCGTCTGTCTGTAGATATCCTGCCATGATTACAATTGACAGATAATTCTGGCTGTCATTCAGAATACTCAGAACTGTAGTTAACTACAGTCATAACCCTTAATCCGTTTCAATCTTCTGTTCCTAAAGTGGCCATAAGTGATTTTAATTTGGAGCATTTTTTTATACTATTTGTTTAAACTCTAAAAAAAAAGAAGAAAAAAATCTCTCTGGGAGCCCTATGCGTTGTAAATTGACAGACAATTCTCTCTGTAACCACCCCTTATTAACTAACCAGGCGAGTTCTTTGTAAGCCAGCATCTCCCATTGATCCCTACTTGCTACCAGTCAGTTTGCACAATCACATGGCTCATAGGAAGAAGTCAGTTTGTAGATTCTTTTGCTGTATGTTTTCAAAATGTAGCTAGCTCTTGCTAACTTCTGCCCAAGGACACTTGCCCCCACCTTGAGTCCCTTTAATTCAAGAAACAGAAAAGGGATTTACTGATGTGGTCCTCACATTCAGCAGTGCTGTACCACTTCATAATTGGGATGTCTGTAATGCAACACTGCAGACTGGGATAGTGAGCATCAGCTCTCAAGACATTGTCAGGTGATAAAATAGGCATTAGATAGTTCCAGTGTTGGGATATGTTCCAATCAGTAGCTGTTGGCATCATGCATGGAAGCAAAGGCTCTACTATCACTGGTGTGGTGAAAAAGAGATTTAGGGTCTGGCCAGTGTTTGTGAAGCTCCTTTTTGTATGGCTATGAGGTTGGCATGCTAAAACAGCCTGTGGTGTGGTCAGCCTAAACTATGTGGTCTTTGGATTACCCATCATTGGAGTCCCATCTGGTCTTCAGTGTTCCAGCACCATATGAAACACTGGTTTAGTTGTGTTGGAGATGTGTTGGAGATGTGAAGATTGTAAGCTCCGATGGCAATGCATGTGGATGCAGTAGCCTCAAACGGACCAAACAATTCAGTGTTTTTGTTGTCTAATGTTTCTGACACCACGAAAAAGAGTGTCCACTCTACTGGAAAACACAATTACAAGAACTTTTGGACATTGGAAATATGATCACAGGATCATAAACCATCTTATTTGGATGATTTGTGTTCCCTCGACTTGCTACGTGACCAAGTCCCCATTGCGATGGGACATCCCCTAATGGCTACCCACTTGAGAACGCACCAGAGGCAGTGCAAGAGGGCCCAGAAGCATGGCATGCGTGGATGCATCCATGCTAGGCTGAAGGTGAATCCCTCTAGACCAGATCGTCTCTCCATTTTACTTGCAAATGTATGCTCTGGAAAATAAACTGGACTGTGTACGACGTCAATGGACATCCCAGCGTGAAATGAAGAACTATTGTGTCTTTATGCATGCTCAACAACAAACTGGACCTCATTTACACTAACAAGAAGAATGCATACAGAGCATTCCTCCACCCCCACCTTGGAAACTCGAAAACAATAAACTGCACTGTCACTCTAAACAACACACCTGCTGGTACAACCGTTGCTGCGCGAAACTTGCTGTCCGTGTCAGGTGTGCTGGTGATTAGGTTTATGAAGTACTTTTTTGTTTTAATGTACTTTTTGTTTCTAATATTTACTGCGCAGTATTTGATCTTATGTGTCACTGTGGTCCGTGGGAAACACAATCTTGCTCCCCTTTTTGTATATGAGACATACATATGCGGAATTGACAATAAAAGCAGTGTAAGTCTAAGTAGCCTTCCATCCATCCATCCATTACCCAAGCCACTTATCCCAATCAGGGTCGCAGGATGCTGGAGCCTATCCCAGCAGTCATTAGGCGGCAGGCGGGGAGACACCCTGGACAGGCTGCCTGTCCAGCTCAGGGCCGACACATTCACACCTAGGGACAATTTAGTATGGCTGATTCATGTCTTTGGACTGTGGGAGGAGACCGGAGCACCCAGAGGAAACCCACGTGGACACGGGGAGAACATGGAAACTCCACACAGAGGATGACCTGGAATTACCCCCAAGTTTGGACAACCCGGGGGTTCAAACTCAGGACCTTATTGCTGTGAGGCTACCGTGCTAACCACTGCACCACCGTGCCACCCCTAAGTTGCCTTAAGAGCAGAACATAAAGGAAGCTGTTAATGGCACATGGTGGCCTGATAGCAGGACCTGTGGGAAGCAGTGTCAGAATAAAAGTAGCATAAATGCTAAACAATTGTAGTTATTTATTTGTAACTAGCTTGCTTCATGGTAATGAAACCAATTGCCAACTTTGATATGAATAAAGTTGAAAGTTGAAGAAAACAAGTTATTTAAGACCAGCTAGCTAATAAATAGTTACTTGAAGATAGCAGTTAGCAATTGTTTTGAAAGTTGACGAAAGTTAGCAAACACTAGCTCTGGTTTCTTGAAGATCATAATAAGCAATTGTTCTTAAAGTTGTAGAAAATTTTAGACTTAATGTGCAAAGGTCTTAACAGTCCTCCAGTTAGGACACCACTGGAATGGGTTTTATGATAATCTATTTTAGAGGTGTATCTGAACAAACACAGAAGCTAATATTTGTTTGCTGAGGAGCCAACCTGGGCTTATTTCTGGGTGGGAATCTCCCATCTTTGCCAAGGAGCATCTAGGGTTACTAGGTATACTGCTAAAGGCCAAATCATATGGAAGTCGACAGCTCGCTGTCAAACAGCTGTCCCTCAATCTCAGCTACCTGGGCTACCTTCAGTGCCTGTGGCAAGCCCATTCACATCCGATGGCATCATATATTGATGCTATTGACAAAGTATCAATACACATTTACACTTTACAGAGAAGGTACCATTCAGCATTTGCATAAGACATGGAAGGTTAATGTCTACCTAACCTAACCTAACCCTAAATGTAACAACAACCTTACCCTAACCTTAAGCACTACCAAAACTTGACCCTAATCATAACAACAACCTAACATTAACCCTAACCACTACCCAAACCTTTGGGTAATTAATATATATATTAAAAAAAATCAGGTCATAAGTTTAATATTAGAGTCTATGGAACACAGATGCGGAAGGGTAGCTTCCACATAATATATTAACACTTTCAAACACATCAATATTTAACACCATGGGATGAGAATGTTTTACTGTGGCATGAAACTGCAATTCATACAACGTTTATCAAACACCCTATCCCTTAAGTGTACAAACCTGTGGCATGAGACATATCTATCATGGCCAGCAATACTGTGCTGTAAAGGGCAACCTTCACTAGGCTCTCACTTATACAATAATTCCAGATCTAATGAAGGATGGAAGAAAATCCTTACCTGGACTGGCCTGACAATAGCATAGCTGGCAGAGTATCTGTATTATTAGCCTTTTAGTAGTTGCTTACAGTACAGACCAAGACACAGATCTGACAGTCCAGAGAAAATTTTACCTGTGGTTTGCTAATTGCCATCCTTGGAGAATGAAATTGTAGCCCAAACCTTTGGTTACACGACTATGAACAAAAAGCCACCAGTTATTTTAAAGCTAGATTCAATCATTGATCTAACCCAGCCTCTGAGAATGCACAAGCCAGTGTATTCTCAGTGCCAGATCCCAAGCCCAGATAAAAGGGAAGGGTTGTGTCAGGAAGGGCATTCAGCGTAAAACCTTTGCCAAATCAAATCAAATAAAATTTCCATACTGGATTGGTTGAGGCCCGGGGTACCAGCGACCACCACTGGTACTGTTGGCCAGCAGGGTGCCGGTGGAAACTATGCTACTGTTGGGCGAAGGAGAAGGCATGTTCAGAGGCAGTGTGGAGATGAGAGTGAGAACTTTGATTGTTGGCGCTATGACTGCTAAAGGGAGAAAGCTGGCTGATATAATGGAGAGAAGGAAGATAGATATACTGTGTGTGAAAGAGACCAGGTGGAATGGGAGTAAGGCCAGGAGCATCAGAGGTGGGTTCTAACTCTTCTACCATGGTGTGGGTGGGAGGAGAAAAATGGGGTAGGGGTAATTCTGAAGGGAAAGTATGTCATGAGTGTGTTGGAGGTGAATAGAGTGTTGGACAGAGTGATGAGTATGAAGCTGGAAGTCGAAGGTGTGATGATGAATGCTATCAGTGCATATGCCCCACAAGTTGGGTGTGAGATGGAAGAAAAAGAAGAATTCTGGAGTGACTTGGATGAAGTGGTGGTGAGTGTACCCAAGGAGGAGAGAGTTGTGATTGAAGCAGACTTCAGTGGGCATGTTGGTGAAGGGAAAAGAGGTGATGGGTAGGTATGGTGTCAAGGAGAGGAATGTGGAAGGACAGATGGTGGTAGATTTTATGAGAAGGATGGACATGGCTGTGGTGAATACATACTAAGGAAGAGGGAGGAACACAGGGTGACATATAAGAGTGGAGGCATAGATATATCGGGAGAAGGATGCTGAATATGGATCTGCTAGGCAAGGGGAAAAGAGAAAAGAGGAGATTTATGGATGTGGTGAGGGAGGAGATGGAGAAGAGTGTCAGGAGTGATTTGCGACAAAAGGGTACCAGCAAGAGTTAAAGAGAAGGTTTACAAGATGGTTGTGAGACCAGCTATGTCATATGGTTTGGAAACAGTGGCTCTGACGAAAAGACAGGAGGCGGAACTGGAGGTAGCAGAGTTGAAGATGCTTAGATTTTTACTGGGAGTAACAAAGAAGGACAGGATTAGGAACCACTATATCAGAGGGACCGCTCAGGTTGGATGGTTTGGAGACAAAGCAAGAGAGGCAAGATTGAGATGGCTTGGACATGTGTGGAGGAGAGATGCTGGGTATATTGGGAGAAAGATACTGAATATGGAGCTGCCAGGAAAGAGGAAAAGAGGAAGGCCAAAGAGGAGGTTTTTGGATGTGGTGAGGGAAGACATGCAGGTGGCTGGTGTGACCGAGGAAGACGCGGAAGACAGGAAGAAATGGAAATGGACGATCCACTGTGGCGACCCCTAACGGGAGCAGCCGAAAGTAGTAGTAGAAGTGAGGGAGGACATGCAGGTGGCTGGCATGACGGAGGAAGATGCAGAGGACAGGACGAGATGGAAATGGATGACCCACTGTGGTGACCCCTAACGGGAGCAGCCAAAAGTAGCAGTAGTAGTAGTAGATTCAATCATTGATCTAAATGTTATCTGTAAAAAGAAACAAGGGACAAACTCCAAAATGGCGAGAGCCTCTTTAGGTGGGGCTGTCCTATACCATCCCAAGTATCCCTGCACATATGTGAGATAGATAACATTCCACACTATTTCTGGCAATCAGGAAAAATGTCAAACCTTGCACTTGAACCATGATGGCACACACTGGGGAAACTACCATCTTTTATCTGACACCACCACCAGATTTTGGCGCTCAATCGGAGGCTAGCTCATAGACTGTATAAGAAAGAAGGATGTAGTGCCTTTGACATCACTCATTGGTTTCTGGAGGGGCATTTTGAAGCCTAAAGTTTGGTTTTATGTTCATTGCCATCTTGCAGCCCAAATATCCAGATTTGGGCAATAGGGTGGACCATAAGTGGAGCTGAGGTAGGACATCGGTGGCAGACAGGTTGACAGACCTGTCAGTCAAGGAAAACACACCCTCAACATGCCACTTTTTAATCCTTATCCTTTAATCCTAATCCCTATCTTCTTAACAAAACAATATATTTCAAAATAACCACTCTCACACTGTGTACCAGATAGGAAATTAACGATTGAGACCCCAACTTCTAGTAGAAAAAAAAATTATTGACTTTGTATTCAAAGGTTTGGGTAGTGACTGAAAGGGTGAGACTGTGGATACAAGCTGCTGAAATGAGTTTCCTCCGTAGGGTGTCTGGGCTCAACCTTAGAGATATGTTGAGGAGCTTGGACATCCGGAGGGAACTTGGAGTAGAGCCGCTGCTCCTTTGTGTCGAAAGGAGCCAGTTGAGGTGGTTTGGGCATCTGATAAGGATGCCTCCTGGGTGCTGTCCTTTGGAGGTTTTCCGGGCACAGAAAACTGGGAGGAGACCCCGGGGTAGACCCAGAACTCGCTGGAGGGACTACATGTCCAGTCTGGCCTGGGAGTGCCTTGAGATCCCCCAGGAGGAGCTGGAGGGCGTTGCTGGGGAGAGGGACGTCTGGAGTGCCCTACTTAGCTTGCTGCCACCGCAACCCTACCCCGGAGAAGCTTCTGAAGATGAATGAATGAATTAATATTTAAAAGTAGAAGTTGGAAATTCTCTCACTGACGTGTTAGACTGGAAGTTTTCAGGAGCTAGCCACCAAGTTGTCCTGTTGGAACTGCAATTTAAGGCACTTTTGCATTGGCTTCAACTTCAAGCCCTGATGGTTGCCGGTCAGGCTTGATTCATCTGGGACTGCTCAATCTGCAGCATAGGAACTGTTTCAGATAGATGTCCAATGTGAATGGGCTGCATCAAGGTAACCAGAGAAAAATTAAATGCACCCCTATCCTGTAACCCTTGAAATACAGCTTACTAAGATAAAGAATAGGCAATGATAATGACCCTTGGGGCAATTCTGTTGTACCCAATAAAGGCAGACTGTGTGGGTGATTTTAATAATAATAATAACCGTTACATTTATATTGCACTTTTCCTGTGCAAGGTCAAATCCAAACCATTGGAGTTACCTTGCAAAATAACTCAAATGCATGGCCGTAATGGCCGTATCATCATTTCGCCTGTAATGAGGGGATCTGAAGAGATATGTTTCGTGCAAGGCTGATGACATTTGTGCCCTCAGTGTACTTCTGCTCTGAGTTGAGGCCCAATCCCACTCCTGCAGACCTCACAGAAAGTGTCCTTGTAAGCATTTTATCTGTGCAAGCGGCAAAAATGACTCATCCAGGCACAAAGATAATGTCCAAGGGCTAGCTGTCAGTCTTGGGGAGCCTTGGGCTCACTCTTTTTCTCCCTTTCTGTAATTGTTTACCATTTAGGAGTGCCTCAAATCTGTTGTGAGTCATATGGGTTCGCTGGTCTTGCAGAATCAATAATGAATCTGAAGTACAAAAAGCCATCAAAATGGAGTATTGAAATATTGCACAAACACCCTGACCTTGCCATAACATTCTATCTATATTCATTTTGGTATAAAGACCAAGCTTGGTCCAAATGTGTTAGCCTTGGTTTAACTTCTTTCTTTTCTGTCACTCTCACTCTCACTCTCTCTCTCTCTCTCTCTCTCTCTCTCTCTCTCTCTCTCTCTCTCTCTCTCTCTCTCTCTCTCTCTCTCTCTCTCTCTCTCTCTCTCTCTCTCTCTCTCTCTCTCTCTCTCTCTCTGTGCCTTGGTGAGGGGCACAGATGGGAGTGTTGGCCTTAACATGCATGTCTTTGCAGCTACAATGAAACAAATAGTGGAATAAAGCTCCAGAAGATTTGAGACTTGCTGCAGCGCTGACTATTTTAAATCCATATTTAAAAACACTTATGTTTACCATTGCTTTCTGCTAAACTGCAAACCTTGCACTTTGGCTTTTGCAAAGCTGTAAACCTTGCATTGCATTTTGATTTTATTCTTTTATTCTTTAATTGAAATGTCTTTTTTATGAATTCCTTTTGAAATCCTTTTTTTATTATATATTTTTTTATTTTTTTCAATTTTATCTGAAGCCCATTGAGTCTGCCTTGTGTATAAAATGTGCTATATAAATTTGCCTCTCAATCTACCATTCTCTCACTCTCATTCTCTCTCTCTTCTTGATCTATCATTCTCTTGCTCTCTCATTCTCTAGCTCTCTTTCTCTCTCTCGATCTATCATTCTCTTGCTCTTTCTCCCTTTCTTTCTCTCTCGCTCTATCATTATTTCACTCTCATTCTCTCACTCTCTCCTTGTCTCTGTCGTTCTCTGTCTCTTTCTTTCTCGCTTTCTCTCTCTCTCTCTCTCTCTCTCTCTCACCCACCTACACACACACACACACACACAAAGAGATGGCCACTATGAACAAAAACACGTGTAACTTTTTCTTAAACCTCAATACATTTGTAGATCAGCACCTTTCAGTTCTTCAACTCTTTCTCTCATGATTCGCCCCAGTCCTCTCTTCTGTCTTCAGCACTTGAGCATCAGAAAGAGTTTGCAGGGGGTATTGTGAAAGACCCCAGCAGTGAGACACTGAGAGACATATAGCAGTCGGCACCCAGCTAAAGCCCTTATCTGGTGTCTGCAGTCGGGTTCGAGTGCCAACAGACGGTACTGTAAGCTGTCATCACTTCAGAACCAGTCTAATCGCTAATAGAAAATCTGATCACATCGTGCCATACAAAAGTACACAATAGCATCTTCTATCCACAAGGTCTCTCCCCTTTCTCTCGCTCTCTGGTCTACCTCTCTCGCACAGAGGCTCAGTCCGTCAAATTAAATTATATATCATATTATATCCTCCACTAATCATATTACATTCTAATTTCATATCCCAGGGCTCGCTGGATTGAATGGAGGCTAGCGTGGATGGCTCATACAATGTAATGTGTACTTAAAGGATATTGTCGGCGCCGCTTGCAACTGAAAAGCAAGCCTCACCCCGTACCCCTGTGTGACAGTGAATAGATGTAAGGGTATTGTGCCATACAAAGTAGTTTGCTTTAGAATTACATATATGGGACTTGGTAGAATACCGAATCCCATCTCATCCTATCACTTCGTATGATTTTAGACTGCGGGCGGTGCTCTGATGAATGGGTACGAGTGTGGTTTCAGAGTCACTGTAGTATATCAATTTTAAAGGCCTTAACATGTTGAAAGTATGTAAGGGTAGTGTGTGTGTGTGTGTGTGTGTGTGTGCTGATCCGATCTAAAAACTATACTGAAAAACTTGAACAGAAAGTCTTTAATAATACTATTGATTGATTTATGCTAATTAATGTACCATTATTACGCAATCCTGGAAATAAAACAACGGTTTTGAAGAGTTTGAAATAAAACAAATGATGCCGTTAGTGCTGTTTTTTTATGAAAACAGAATAAAAAAAGAAAATTAAACTAGTTTCAAAGCCTAATTATTTTTCTAATACATGCAAATAAATTCCACGTTCCTGACCTTACCTTCAGGTTGAAATGGCTTTGCACCGTAATATTAATGTGCAAATTAGCTCCAGCTCTGACCCAATTTCACGATTTGAGGAAATGTCCTATTAATTTGTTTCTGTGTGATTAAGAGCAGAGTGAAATATTTTCCAACCATTACGCTGTGAGAGACTTGTTAAATGGTGGTGCTCCTAAAAATGTCACCGAACAAAACATTTGTGCCTACGGTACACATAACTTCCAGGGCTAATAATTTGCTTTTTTTGTGCTGCTATTTGGGTTGTGCAACCTCCTCTGCCAATCAATATGAAGCCTCCTGTAAAAATGAATGTTCTCCAGTTAAAATTACGTTGCCTGCCCCATTTAATATTCATGGGCCTTTGCCAATTAATAATCCCCACCGTGGCAAAATTAATGTTCATCAGCACGCACAATTTAATATTCACCTGCCTGAACTCAATGGTATCTATGAGACTGCGGCTAATCAGTTCTGGCTGCCAGACTCCATTTAAAACAGCAGCCGGGGTCCGCTCTAAAAGCGCCCGTCTGTATGGATTGTTAATCAACAGGCAGTTTCCATTATCAGCGAGCAGCCAGTACCTCACATCGACTGGCAACCAGTGCCAGGTATCAGCAAGCGCCCGGCGGAGGCTCCGGGGCACAACGGCACACCGGTCAGCATCGTCATCCTCAGCGTAATTATGTTAAAGCCTCGAGCACCATGGCTTGAATCCCTAAGTGGGACGCGGCTTCTCTGTCACAGGGATTATGATATTCAGGATCTCGTCTGCATTCAGGCGATGTTGTCAGGGGGTAGTTGAAACTGATTAAATCCTGCTGCGGAGCATGCCAGACATCAACATATGTACATTTCGGGTATTGTAATGATGCCCGAGTGTTTTCTCATGCACTTACAATATGGAGGGTCACCTTGTGCAGAGGAGCAGTCACAAAGCTTAGAATAATGCTATTGTGCTTTATAATGGAGAATTTGGTGCCCGATTTAATAAACATGCCTCTAATTCAGCGTTTCCCAACCCAGTCCTCAAGGAGCCCCTATCCTGCAGTTTTCATTGTAACCCTGCATAGGTAGCCCTGCTTGTACTTACTCGACCAATCATCTCACAGCACTTAATTATGCAAGGTGTGCAACATCTGACATAATTCATTCCTGATTGGTTGAATAACTACAAACAGGTACCTATTCAGGGTTGCAAAGAAAATCTGCAGGATAGGGGTTCCGTGAGGACTGGGTTGGGAAACACTGCTCTAATTATCCTTTGGTAACTAACATTTTGAGCCACCACATTTTTTCTTTTTTTAATTCAAATGGTTAATTTAGATGTTCATTTTTGGTGCAATTGATTTTTTTTAATTTTTATTAGGTGCTATTACTTAGGATTTGCTTTGTGCTGGGCTTTTTGGAGAATATTGGGCTTGCAGAGTTTTGCCTTATGTCACCACTGCACATATACACCGATCAGCCAAAACGTTAATACCACTAACAGGTAAGTGAATAACACTGATCATGTTGTAACTAAGGCACCTGTCAAGGGGTGGGGTATATTAGGCAGCAAGTCAACAGTCACTTCTTGACGTTGATGTGTTGGAAGCAGGAAAAATGGGCAAGCGTAAGGGTCTGAGTGACTTTGACAAGGACCAAATTGTGATGGCTGGATGACTGGGTCAGAGCCTCTCCAAAACGGCAGGTCTTGTGGGGTGTTTCCGGTATGCAGTGGTCAGTACCTACCTGTAACGTTTATGGTTTAATGCATGTGATGCTTCTTGTGCTGTGATTTGATGTTGTCTTATTTTATTCATTCAGAGGCACTCTTGGTTCATTTTAATTTAAGTGGTTGTGGGTTGAAAGAAAGAAGAAGAAAAAACCCCGGACATGTAGAGTCACCCTAGGCTTGGAATCCTTAGTTAGGATCGCCAACCATGGAAGCTGAATAAGTTAATAAAGGAATTTAAACATTACATTGCTGCCTTGGAATTAGATTTAATAACTTTACACTCCCAAAAGTGGTCCAAGGAAGGACAACCAGTGAACCGGTCACAGGGTCATGGGCTCATTCATGCACGTAGGGAGCAAAGGCTAGTCTGTCTGGTCTGATCCCACGGGAGAAATACTATAGCTCAACTTGCTGAAAAAGTTAATGCTGGCTGTGATAGACAGGTGTCACAACACACAGTGCATCACAGCTTGCTGGGTATGGGGCTGTGTAGCTGCAGACCTGTCAGAGTGTCCATGATGACCCCTGTCCACTGCCGAAAGCATCTACAACGGGCATGTGAGCCTCAGAAGTGGACAATGGAGCAATGGAAGAAGGTGGCCTGGTCTGATGAATCACGCTTACTTTTACAACATGTGGACGGCTGGGTGCGTGTGTCATTTACCAGGTACACCCCTTCATGGCAACGGTATTCCCTGATGGCAGCGGCCTCTTCAGCAGGATAACAGCACACTGCAAAAATTGTTCAGGAATGGTTTGAGGAACATGATGAAGGGTTCAAGGTGTTGCCTTGTCCTCCAAATTCCCCAGATCTCAATCCGATGGAGCATCTGTGGGATGTGCTGGAAAAACAAGTCTGATCCATGGAGGCCCCACCTCGCAACTTACAGGGCTTAAAGGATCTGCTGCTAATGTCTTGGCGCCAGATACCAGAGAACAGCTTCAGAGGTCTTGTGGGGTCCATGCCTCGATGGGTCAGAGCTGTTTTGGCGGCACGGGGGAGACCTACACAATATTAGGCAGGTGGTTTTAATGTTTTGGCTGATTTGTGTATGACGCAGAAGCTATAGAACAAAACACTGAAACAATTTTGAGATTATGGCGCTGCTTTTTTAGCCTCCATCTCATCTTTTTATGCACCTGAGGGAGTACAAAAGTTTGAAGCACGTTGATTCCTTTAATATTTTGTTATGCTGTCACAACAAGCTGCCTGCTGTGATATGGCATCAGCGGATAGAAGATATGCATGAATCTCCAATTTATCCTCCAATTTTCCACAGTGCCATTGTGTACCAACACTCTCTATGACGTTGTTATCATCCCACCGTATATACCAATTAATATCAAGTAAAACTTTGTCAAACAACATCCCCCGGCATTGCAGTATCATAATGGTGCAATTAGCATGGTTAAAGTACTGTACCTCACAGTCACAAGTGCGTTATATTCCTGAATAGTACTGATGACTATGAAGGATGAAAGGTGAAACTTGTTAAATTGTTCCTCTAATAATTAAACTTTGAGCTATTCTGAATAGGCTGCATATTTTACTATAAATGTTAAGAATAACATGAATTAAATCAGGTCAATTCTTCTACTTACACAAACTCAAACCTTGCACGTCAAGACGTTCCTCAGGTTTGGAGAGTGAATCTCAAGACAGAATCTTCTGATATCTAAACTGTTCTGCTGAATACATCCAAAGATAATGTGACATTATACAATACTAGCTATTGTCTATTGTGTAGTGGACTGTGTGTGTCTGCTGTGTAGTGAACTTATTTAGTGTGCTGCCTGGCCATGTGTTGACAGTGTTACGCTGATATGTCAGAAGTTGGTACTCAGGTAATAGAAAATAAATGAACTGGCATGGCTAGTTAGATTTTTTCACAGTTGGCAAAGTGACATTGTGAGAGACAGGGCTAATGAGAGATTCTGGGTATGGCGGGGGTGGATACAAGCCCATTGTAGTGCAGGATGGGAAGCCTTTGAGAGGGTTACCATCTCATTTTATTGCTGTTATTTATCTGTGTTATGTTATGGAATCAAGAATCAGAAATCAGGAATACTTTATTTGTCATACAAAACAAAATATAATTTCCCCCAGCCCATAGCAGTGCAACACAAAAACAAAAACACATATCCAAAAACTGCAAGAGCACATATATCCAAACTACAAAAAAAAATAAAAAATCACTGTCCAAGAGAACGAATGCCAGCCAGGTTGACTGTCAGAACTGCGGGTCTGCATGGGTTAGCAGTTAGCTTAGCCTTCTCCGCTTCCGCATCCTGTCAGACTGCCCTCGGTGTTTCCTCTTCGGGTACAGCTCGGGTCCTGGGGCCCACTGGATGCAGCAGACCAAGCTCCCCCATCCGATCCAATGCCAGCTCTCCCAGCCAGAGACTCTCAACACACCTCCCTTCACTCCACACAACAACACCAAAAACACCACAGTCAACGCCAGTCGAGGCCACCGCCAGACCACCCTCTGTGTTATTGGAACTGCTGGTCTGCATGGTCTAGCATTTAGCTTAGCCCGCCCTGCTTCAGTGTCCTGTCAGACCGCCCTCGGTGTTACCTCTTCGGGCGCAGATCCGGGCAGGGCCGTGGTCCCTGGGCCCACAGGATGCAATAGACCAAGCTCTCCCAGCCGATCGAGCGCCAGCTCTCCCAGCCATCAAACAAAGATACAAACTTGACACAAACGTGGACAAAGACACTGCATGGACGTCACACGTGGAAGTTGTGATGTCACCAACTTCTACTCGGCCATAAAACCGGAGGAGCGTCAAAGGCCGAGTACACTGCACTCACCATGGCACAACATCTCATGCCCCGTTCTCTGTGGTGGCACAGCTCGCAAAGAAAGTTTTCAAAAACTAAACCGTGGAAGACTTGAATTGTGTGTCGCAGGCCTGGTATGTCTTGCTACCCGGGGTCCAAAAAATCCCTTGTTCAATAGCTGAGCATGAAGGGGAAAGAGAAAGTAGATGCACATGGTCCTCAGGTTTGCACATGGTCCTCAGGTTTAGAAAGCAGTGGAGGGAGGTCAGATCTGTATGGAAACTGTTGACATAGTTCAGTGTCCTCCTTCTGTCTCTGTATGAGTTAATACTGTGTCATACAGCTCCAGTTTTACTCTTATTTTCTGTCTTCTCTTTGTTTCTATCGGGCTTTTTTTTCCTATTAATCACATTGCTCAGCACAAAAGTTCACTTAGGATGATGCCCACCAAGCTGGGCGTCGTGCAAAAGGCTTTATGTGACATAACACATAGACAATAATGGATTTTTTTCCACCTTTTTCTCACCAGTAGTATCTGACCAATTACCCCACTCTTCCGAGCCGTCCCAGTCTCTGCTCCACCCCCTCTGCCGATCCGGGGAGGGCTGCAGACTACCACATGCCTCCTCCGATGCATGTGGAGTCACCAGCTGCTTCTTTTCACCTTACAGTGAAGAGTTTCGCCAGGGAGACGTAGTGTATTCCCCCCAGTTCCCCTTCCCCCTGAACAGGCGCTCTGACCAAACAGAAGAGTCGCTAGTGCAGCGACCACGACACATACCCACATCCGGCTTTCCACCCGCAGACACAACCAATTGTGTCTGTAGAGATGCCCGACCCAGCCGGAGGTAACACGGGGATTCGAACCGACGATCCCCATACTGGCAGGCAATGGAATAGACCACCACACCACCTAGACACCCCAACAATAATAGATTTGATGGTGAAGGGTTGACTGTGAAGGTGTCTGGCTGGGAGAGCTGGTGTTGGGTCGGCTGGGGGAGCCTGGTCTGTCACATCCGGTGGGCCCAGGGACCACAGCCCTGCCTGGAGCTGTGCCCGAGGAAGCAACACTGAGGGCGGTCTGACAGGACACGGAAGCAGGGCCGGCTAAGCTAACTGCTAGCCCATGCAGACCGGCAGTTCCAACACTCTTCCTGGCTGGCGTTCTCTTCGACAGTGACATTTTTTTTTGATATGTTGGATATATATGTGTTGTGTAGTTTTTTGTAGTTTGGATATGTGTTTTTGTCTTTGTGTTGCACTGCTGCCCAGGGTGTCTCCCCGCCTGCCGCCCAATGACTGCTGGGATAGGCTCCAGCATCCCCCGCAACCCTAAGAGCAGGAGAAGTGGTTGGATAATGGATGGATGGATGAATGGATGGATTCCTGACTTAATCAACACCGTGACATTAAGTATAATCCGGTCCCATCGTTTAGCTAACGCTTACTTAAGAAATGTGTTTCTTCTCTTTAATTATTCAAGGTCATCGTTACCCGCGTCTACTGTAGCTTGCTCAGCCGTGTGATCATATTGTTCTTGTTTCTTGCACTGTCTGCACCATCGCATCGATTTGAGTCCGCCCGCCGCTGCACAACGCAATCCCCCCACAGGGATTAATAAAGTTGATCTTATCTTAGAAACGGAAACTGCTGCTGTGGGACCTTTAGTAAATGAGGGGAGGCGATATTTAATTTGTCTGTGCCCATAAACCCGCCTCACACTCTCAGGGACTCTCTCCCTCGGTGTGACACGGTTTCAATATTTAGTTTTCAAACCCCAAAATGAATCAGTGTAGGGAGCGGTACTGGTGTGCCATCTCCAGGACCAGACACAGGGCCCCGGGTGGATCCGTTCCGTCTCTCTTAATATTAATTGATATACCCTTCTAGATGGAGTGGCGACAGAGACGTAGATATGCTTACGTGGGACAGTTAAATGCCCCTGGATGATGAATAGTCTATTTCTCCCTGTCTGCACTTCTCCCCTGACCAGATTTAAAGATCTGATGTTTGCTCGGCTGCTGGTTTTCGGTCTTGATAGTTAATCAGTGAAACCAAAAAACAAAAGGATAACAAACTGGGCCGGGCCGTGGCCGGGCCCTGCTGGACTGAACAGGGGTGATTGGTGCAGACAGGCTTTTATGTGACAGTTCAGCTCATCTCACACAGACGTGGTCTCACTTACTGGGACCGGGCCTTGCTCGCTGTCTTTCCATACCTCGTTTTGTCTTTCTCGATCTTTCTGCCTCCCTCGTACACTGACACCCGCATGCACCCCCACACCGACAATGGTGGGTCATTGATTATATGATGTAGGCCAGTGGTTGCCCTCTGGATACTATCTGATACATTATAAATGAGGACCGTATTGATCCGAGAGGCCTTCCAGCTACCTGTGTGACAACCACACTCATAGCTCTCTCTCTCTCTCTCTCTCTCTCTCTCTCTCTCTCTCTCTCTCTCTCTCTCTCTCTCTCTCTCACTCTCTCTGTTTCTCTCTCTCTCGCTCTCTCTGTTTCTCTCTCTCTCTGTCTCTCTCTGTGTGTTTCTCTGTCTCTTGCTCTGTTTATCTGTCTCTCTCACTCTAACTCACTCTCTGACCCCCCCCTCTCTCTGTTTCTCTGTCTCTCTCTGTTTCTCCCTTTTTCTCTGTCTCTTGCTCTGTTTGTCTGTCTCTCTCACTCTGACTCACTCAAACCCTCTCTCTCTCTCTCTCTCTCTCTCTCTCTCTCTCTCTCTCTCTCTCTCTCTCTCTCTCTCTCTCTCTCTGTCTCTCTCTCTCTCGCTGTTTCTCTGTCTCTCACCCTCTCTCTCTCTCTCTCTCTCTCTCTAACTCGCTCTCTCCCTCGCTCTCTCTTTCTCTCTGTTTCTGTTTCTCTCGCTCACTCTCTCACCCTCTCTCTCGCTGTCTCACTCTCTCCCTCGCTCTCTCTTTCTCTCTGTTTCTGTTTCTCTCACTCACTCTCTCTCGCTCTCTCTCACTCTTAAGCCCCCCCCTTCTCTGTTTCGCTGTCTTGCTGTCTTTCTCACACTCACCTGCTTTCTCTCTCACTCTAACTCTCTCTCCCTCCCCACTCTCTCTCTGTTTCCCTCTCTAACTCTAACTCTCTCTCTCACACACACACACACACATCACACACACACGCACACACACACACACACACACACACACACACACACACACACACACACACACACCATCTGTTCCCCAGTATTGTATTGAGCTATCTCAGTGTGCTACAGTGAACCATTTGTGATCCAGACACAGGGCTGCTTTGTCAAACTGCCAATAGAAAATACACTCGCATGCCGGCTATGGCAGGCCATGTGTGTGTATGTGTGTGTGTTTGTGTGTGTGTGTGTGTGTGTGTGTGTGTGTGTGTGTGTGTGTGTGTGTGTGTGTGTGTGTGTGTGTGTGTGTGTGTTTGTACATGGATGTCTGTGTATGTATACAAGTGCCCCCCCCCGTCACTCTGTCTGTGTGTGGTCAGGTAGATAAGTGTGTGCTACTTTTGTCCTCTATCTTTCTTTCTGCATCTCTGGCTTTCCTCTCTTTCACCTTCATTTTCATCTTCCTGCCCCCGAAACAAGACACGATTTTTTTTTTAAAAGCCTTTTGCTGTAGCTGCAGCTGTAGCTGTAGCTGGCCACTGTGAGCAACCTTATACCCACAGTAACAGATATGCCTTGGACCTGAAAAGATGTACTGGTTAATGAGCTCAGTTGTGTGTGTGTGTGTGTGTGTGTGTGTGTGTGTGTGTGTGTGTGTGTGTGTGTGTGTTTGTCCGCCACTGGTTTGAGGAAGAGAAAAGCCGCGAGACAAATTGGAGCCAGTGATCTGATCAAGCCTCAGCCGATAATTGGTGGTGCTCGGCGACTCCGAGCGAAAACAGTTACCGCTGCGCTTTCTGCAGGTGGCTGTGCCTGCGGCCTGCGGTTTGCCACCGAGCGTATGACGGGATGGGATGCAGTAGAGTATGTCGAATCCTTTATAGCGATGACCGGTACTTTCAATGATTAATTTGCCCCTTTACAAGAGACGCTCGAGTCAGAATGTTCAGAGAGTATAATCAGTTACAGTCGTTTCATTGTGGGGCAATTGGGATAATAGTCAACTGAGTCCGGTGTGGGAAGGTGGCAGCGCGAGTTCACGTTTGCAGCGGCTTCACCCTGTACCGACTATGCAGATTGTTTGTCCATGTCTGCGTCTTAAGTTTTTGTCATTGTGTGACATTTTTATTCTGATCTTGGATTTTTTTTTCTCTGTTTAATGGCTGGGAGAGTTGGCGTTGGATCGGCTGGGAGAGCCTGGTCTGCTGCGTCCTGTGGGCCCAGGGACCTCGGAGCTGCGACTCGGAGCAAACACCGATGCGGTCTGGCGGCGGCCTCGCCTAGCGTCGACTGTGCAGTGTTTTTGTTTGCCTATGCATTTGTGTTGTCGTTTGGAGTGCGGGGGAGGTGTGTCGACGGTGTGCGGCTGGGAGAGCTGGGTTTGTGTCGGCTGAGGGAGCCTGGTCTGCCGCGTCCGGTGGGCCCAGGGACCACGGCCCTGCCTGGAGCTGCACCCAAAGAGGAAACGCCGAGGGCGGTCTGACAGGACGTGGAAGCGGGGCAGGCTAAGCTAACGGCTAGCCCATGCAGACCGGCAGTTCCGACAGTCATCCTGGCTGGCGTTCGTTCTCCCGGACAGTCGAGTTTTTGGACTGTGTTGCCCTGAATGGACCGTGTTGTTAACCTTGTGGGGTTTTTTTCTTTTTTCGCATCTCTCTGTTTTTGTATGTTTTTGGAAATTGGCCGTGTCTGCGGGTGGGAAGCCGGATGTGGGTTTGAGTCCTGGTCGCTACACTAGCGCCTCCTCTGGTCTATCCAGGCACCTGTTCGGGGGAGGGGGGAACTGGGGGGGATAGTGTGATCCTCCCACGCGCTACGTCCCCCTGGTGAAACTCCTCACTGTCAGGGGAAAAGAAGCGGCTGGCGACTCCACATATATGGGAGGAGGCATGTGGTGGTCTGCAGCCCTCCCCGGGCAGCCCTCCCCGGATCAGCAGAGGGGGGGTGGAGCAGTGAGCGGGACGGCTCGGGAGAGTGGGGTAATGGCCGGATACAATTGGGGAGAACACGGGGAGATATTCAAAAATAAATAAATAAAGAAATCAACAATGGGGTTAGGGTGAAGGGCTAGGGAAGGAAAGGGGATGCATGTAGTCAAACGGGGGGTCCCCGCAAAGATAGAAGTACAAGAATGTGTGTGTGTGTGTGTGTGTGTGTGTGTGTGTGTGTGTGTGTGTGTGTGCGCTACAAAACATCAGCCTGCATTCTCTCATTGTAACATTTCTTCCACAAATCTCCCTTCCCTCTCTCTTTCATCCTGCCCTGTCTTTCATCCTTCTCCTCTCCGCCGCCGTTAATACTTTGTTTACTTGTTTTGTCTTTCTCTTACAGAAAGTTTGCACACTCGCGAACATGCCTTTGTTCTAAGCTAACGCGCGAGTTTATGGCGTTTCACTCGTGAGTGGCAGGCAGATGAAACCTGCACTTTGGATATGAAATAATGAGATATGATTCATATTAATGCACTCTGTGGCTTAGGGAATACTTGAAAGGAAGTCTGTGTTCTCTTTCCTCCTGTGTGTGATAGTGTGTGTGTTTGTGTGTGTGTGTGTGTGTGTGTGTGTGTGTGTGTGTGTGTGTGGCAGGGTTGTGTAGGTGTTAGGTGACCACACTCTAATCTCCTTACCTTCTCTTTTCTCTCTCTGCCATGGGGTCTATGTGTACTTTTTTACCACTTTCTTGTGTGTGTGTGTGTGTGTGTGTTTTTTCCGTATGTGTGTGTGTTCGTATGTGTGTGTGTGTGTGTGTGTGTGTGTGTGTGTGTGTGTGTGTGTGTGTGTGGAAGTGGACTCCTGAGGTATAAATGGGAGGAGGGACACCCTTAGCAGATAAGGATCTTTTTTTTTAACATCCAACCTAGAGAGGAAAGGAGGGAGGGAGAAAGGAGTGAGAGAGAGAGAGAGAGAGAGAGAGAGAGAGAGAGAGAGAGAGAGAGAGAGAGAGAGAGAGAGAGAGAGAGAGAGAGAGAGAGAGAGAAGTGTGTGGGTGGACGCCGGCGAGAAAGGCCACCGGAGGGACGAAAAGATGCGTCCTAAGGGAAGCTGAGAGGGAGGAGGAAGGCAGAGAAAAAAGGGGAAGGTGTCACCTGTCCGGTGCCCCGGCTGTCTGCTGGGAAGCCTCCTAGCGGAGCCTCCTCCATGTGACACCAAGCCTGGGAGCTCTGCACAGAGGAGCACATCTGAGCCACGCTCAGGGGGCTTCCTCCTCAGTTATGTGGCAGTACTCGACAAGGGTATTGCAGATTTTCCAGGATAAAGCGGGTTGCATCGTCACGACCCAGCATTTAGACTGGTGAGTTTAAACATAGGTGGCGCTAGAGCATCAGGTATGGGGAAGCTAAACCTGGGAAACATGACGGTAAAAAAGTAAAAGAGCAAAACATCGTCTTAAGCCAAACAAGCTTACGTTGCCGAGTAAGTAGTAAGTAATTAGTGAATTTGCTGTCATGATTGCTAAAAAGAAATAAAATTAAAAACATAAATAACTGAATTTACATGCTTGCCAGTTGTCCATTCACATGTTGGGTGATTTTTTTAATCACAGATAGATAGATTGATAGATAGGATTTTTAGGATTTATGTCAAATATTTTCAGTGGTAACTTTGGGGAAGCCTCTTAATAGCACCGCCCACGAGTTGACATTAGGATGGGCCTGAAGGTCTTGATGCGTGCTCAGGAATCCAGGTAAGAAAATCGAAGAAGGTTGAATCGGCTCATCTGGATACAATGTTTATTGATGTTTATCCGTCAATCAACGTTGTATCCAGATGAGCCGATTCAACCTTCTTTGATAGGCCTGGCAGGTGGACTGTTGATACGGTGACATTCTAGCGCAGTCCTGCTGGTTCTCCTTCTGCCTGAAGAGGAGTCAGTGAAGGGAGCGGTAGCTGTGTTCCTCCGCCTCTGAATCACGTCCTATGGAGAACATCCCTGCTGCCTGTGAGACAAGGCTGTACATTCTCATCGCGTTGCCCCTGAGGCGGCGATAACGGCGGTGTGGCACAAAGCCGATGCACCAAGGATAACGCGTTGTCACATGATATTGTTGTTTTTGTACGATGGGAGATCAGTTTTTCTCTCAAAATAATCCTTATCCCTGTAAGACGGCTAATTACACTAAACACCATATGACTGACGTATGACTCCGCCCCCTCTGGTACTGCTGTGGTGTGTGTAGACATGCATGCAATTTGCAAATGTGTTTGTAGGTGTTCTAAGGGATGAGACAAAGCTGGTCATAATAATACATACTATGTATGATTCCTGTTCATTCATTATTATAGTGCAACATACATGGATAGATAGATAGATAGATAGATAGAGAGATAGATAGGTAAATAGATACTTTATTGTCTCCTTGGGGAAATTTGACGTGGACTCTACAAAGCTAGACCCATCAAAACATATGGGCCCACACCACCAGTAAACAGAAGACACATATACAGGGAGAAACATACAGCACCTGAGGCATCAATCAGTTTGTGATTTTGTCCTGCACTACAGCCGCTGGACCCTCTGCTTATGCTAGGCTACTGTTTAAAATACCAACTGATCCAGGCACAAAGGAGTTCTGATCTCTGTATCGTGTGCCTGATGCTACCCACTCATACTGAAATTACATATTATGGGATGGATCTCAGAGTTCTTTACCTGTTTAAGTACATACTGGTCAGAGAGACTTAATATATATATATATATATATATATATATATGATTTTGATTTTGATATACTCTATTGATCCCTGAAGGGGAATTCCTCTCTGCATTTAACCCGTCATAGCTGTGTAGCTAGGAGCAGTGGGCAGCCGCTGTGCAGCACCCGGGGACCAACTCCAGTTTGTCTTGCCTTGCCTCAGTCAAGGGCACTGACAGGAGTACTAACCCTAACATGCATGTCTTTTTTTGATGGTGGGGGGAACCCAAGCACCCGGAGAAAAACCATGAAGACACAGGGAGAACATACAAACCCCACACGGAGGACGACCTGGGATGACCCCCAAGGTTGGATAACCCTGGGGTTCGAACTCAGGACCTTCTTGGTGTGAGGCGACAGCAGTAGCCACTGCACCTCCATTCCGCCCATACTCATACTGAGAGTACAGCATATGGGCTGGATCACAGGGGATTTCTTTACCTGTTTAAGTACATACTGGTCAGGGAGACTGAAGATTATAATGATCTTTCTGACCAATGATTTTTATCACAATCTGAACTAAATGCGATACCACTGATTTTGATGACACAGGAAGGTTCCCGAACCACTCCGTCATTCCATACCTGATTACACTTGCTAAAGCAGCCTAATAAAACAAGAACACGATTCTTTGTTCGACTCCATACAGACACATGCCGCGTAAAATATATGTTCTTTGGAGGAGTCAAGAACATACTCGGCATGAATATGCCAGGTTAAAGTGGAATCAACATGGACGCCAACTTACTTTCAGGCTTGAACTTGTGTAATTGACTGGTTCTGTATAACCACTGGACTGTGATCACCAACTTCTTTGGGATCAAAAATAATCTACTCAGTTTTATTTGTATTTAAAATTAGGTGATCTGTGTCGCACCAATTAACAAACTCACTTACTTCTAAAGGATAGATGTTTGTATCATCATGCTTATGAGGTTAATTTGAAATGGCAGAATCATTTTAGTATTTAAACATATAGTGGTTCTGTGCAGAGCCGGCCCAAGGCTTTATGGGGCCCTAAGCATTATTTGACTTGGAGCAACCCCACCCCCCACGCTAAACCCACCACTACCGACAATATCATGTCCATGCTTGATCGTTACCATACCATTGTCATGGCTTACTACTTTGCTGGAAAGTTCAAATAAACCATCAGACATATGCATTTACTGAACACGTTAACTATTTTAATTGCTTTTGAACTGTGCAAAAGTGCAGAACAGAACAGGCAGCGGAAATGATTAAACCAGTAACATTAATTTGTCAGTCTGTTAACAACATGATATCAAAATATTTAGTTTTTGTTTTTTGGTGATTACTAGTGATATGATATATCACACACACAAAAATATATAAATTTATCAACCTGTCGTGTTTGACATTTCAAGCGCTCTAGGGGGGCCCCTGCTGGCGCAGGAGCCATAAGCGACCGCTTAGTTCGCTTATGCCTTGGGCCGCCTCTGGTTTTGTGAGTTCTTGGATGAGCATTAGTTTGTTCTACAGTGTAAAAATAAGAGGTGAGGTGACAGAGCCCTGTGGAGTTCCAGTACTGATAGTTTTTAGCTGACAAAGTCCATTATTCATCTCAACCCCCGGAGATTTGTTTGTTAAAAAATGAGGGATACGATACGATAAGAGTTGACATCCAGCTGTCCAAATTTCTGAATTAAAAAATACGTCTGCAGAGTGTTAAAAGCAGATTTATAATCAATAAAATGCAGCCGAGTGTAAGCTCTGCAGTCCTCAAGATGGTTTAAAACCGAGTGCATAATTGCAGTAATAACGTCATCCATACTTAAGCAAACTGTAATGGGTCTAATTTGCTGTTCACGTCCGGTTTCAAAATAGACACCACACACTTCTCAAGGCATTTCATCACAACTGACGCAAGAGCAGCCGGTCTGAAATCGTTGTTTTCAGTTGGATGGGCTTTGTCAGGGACAAGCATATTGACAGAGCTTTCCCAAAAGAGCAGGAACCTTTTAAATATCGCCAGGGGGACGTAGCGCGTGGGAGGATCACGCTATTCCCCCCGGAACAGGCGCTCTGACTGACCAGAGGCGGTGCTAGTGCAGCGACCAGGACACACACCCACATCCGGCTTCCCAACCGCAGACACGGCCACTTGTGTCTGTAGGACGCCCACCAAGCCGGAGGTAACACGGGGATTCGAACCGGCGATCCCGTATTGGTAGGCAACCGAATAGCCCGCCACCCTCATGTTTTGGTTAATTATATTAGATTGTGTAAAGTTGGGCTTGGTGTGTTCACCAGCTAATGTTGGCTTTTTAAAAAATCCCCATCACTGAAAGGAGATTCAAAGATGTCAGACAGTGTTTTGAACATCTCCAGACATTGTCTTAATCATGTAGACCAGTGTTTATCAACCGGGGGTCCGCGGACCCCTAGTGGTCCGTGGTGTAATTGCAAGGGGTCCGTGAAAATAAAATATATTTTAAAAAAAAGATCCTATGACATTTATAGAAATAGGATTATTTTACTCAAATGTGACTGAGACCTTTATCTACCTAAACTATAGAGGGTAACAGGACTTTTTTCTCTAATTACATCTGTTTCACAAGTGTAATTTATTGTATTTTAATAAGAGATCTCGCTCCCGTTTGCATTGTTAAAAGTTACTGCATAAAAATTCTGTTGTTACATATATCTGAAAGTTACTGAATACATATTCTGTTGTTACATATATATCTGAAAGTTACTGAATACATATTCTGTTTTGTTACATATATCTGAAAGTTACTGCATAAAAATTCTGTTGTTACATATATCTGAAAGTTACTGAATACATATTCTGTTGTTACATATATCTGAAAGTTAATGCATAATAATTCTGTTTTGTTAACTATATCTAAGTTACAACTGAAAGCTCTTATTTTTGCCCCAAAGAGTGAATAAATGCTATAATGCAATTTAAAATGCAGTTTCTACTGTTTCTATCAAATTGCAACCCCCTCTCCCAAGATCAGGTGGAGGGGTCCTCAGGGTAGATCAAAAATACGCAGGGGGTCCGGGACCCCAAAAAGGTTGAGAACCACTGATGTAGACAACATTATTCCCGGTCTATGTGATCAAATCTCTGTATGACGTGGTCTGTCCTGTGATTCAGGCTGCACCTCTTCTGACGGCAAGAACCTCTAGTAGAAGAAACATCATCGCCGAACAATGAAGTTATGACAAACCTCGCTCGCTCATTTACCCCTTTCCTACCTCTCCTCTCTCCTTCCTGCTCTCTCCCTACTCGGGGAAATACCTCTGTACATATAATCAGACACGTGCGGGAATGACTCTGCGTTTGCTGTGAAGAAGCGTAGTCATTAACCAAATCATAAAATCGATTGTTGCAGGGATGAGAAAAAATATCCAGCAGCAGCGCTGCAGCCACAGTTACCTCGAGCCAAAAGGGATTTTCATCTGGGAAAATTGTTGAGGAATTGATTCCCCCTCCCTTCATTTTTCTTTCCCTCCTCTCATTAGCTACCTCCCTCTGCTCTCTGGACGTCTCTCTCTCTCTCTCTCTCTCTCTCTCTCTCTCTCTCTCTCTCTCTCTCTCTCTCTCTCTCTCTCTCTCTCTCTCTCTCTCTCTCTCTCTCTCTCTCTCTCTCTCTCTCTCTCTCTCCTCTCTCTCTCCTCTGTGGCTCCTTCATTATTTTTCTTTATTGCCACCTCATATTCATGTCCCCTCCCGCACCTGCCTCTTTCGTTTCTCCTCTTCTTCATCTTCATCTCTCCATCTGTGTTGTGCTTCTTCAAAGGACAGCCGGCGCTCATTAAGTGGGACGTGGGTTTAAGTGGTCGGCATTAATTGAGGACATTAGATCAGCGGGTGTTTTCGAATTTGAATCTTGATACATTTGTAGCTGTATAGTGTCTTCAT